>NC_138990.1:35312444-35502444 GCF_964341445.2 Mesoplodon mirus | reverse complement strand
CTCCACGGCATGTGGGATCTTCCCGGACCAGGGCTCGAACCCGTGTCCCCTCCACTGGCAGGCGGATTCTTAATCACTGAACCAGCAGGGAAGCCCAGTACCTCTTCTTAATAACTCCAAACTCATAAACTGAAGATGGCTTCAAAAACGGGAGAATCGGAAAATAGAGTACTGGGTGCTCACGGGCTTAAGAGGAAGAAAAGGAGGCTTCCTGTTTGAGGATCCATCCTTGGGATTTTCTCTTCACCGCCAGAGGGAGCCATGAGACGCGGGGCTTGATTTCCTATTTTTCTAATGAATCCAGAGTCCTGACTCAGAGACTGACGCTGCAAACTTGGAGAACAACCGCTCACAGCTGAGAGCTGGGGAATGAGGCGCTTCAGACTGTTAGGAGTGAAATGAAGAACGGCTCGGATTCTGATGCTGGGGGTAAATCCCTGGAGGTGGGGTCTCCTCCCCGGTGGTTGTCGGAGTTCTGGACGGGTGCCTCAGGCTCAAGAAGCTCAGAAAGCAAAGCCCTGGACAAAGGTCAGGGGGTGAGAGAAGCTGAAGGGGGTGAGATTCACCAGCCCTGGAGGGGCTCTGGGGGTGGGGGGATCCTGATGCGTAACTAACCAAGCCCGGGAGGTGGGTTTCACTCTCCGACAGGGATCCCTCAGCCTGGCTAATGGAACTGTGTGGTCTGGGCCAGCAACCTGCTTGTTGCCGAAGCAGCGAGGTTTATGAGAACGCGCTGGATGGGGTCAGGGATCTGGGTTTGAGAGCCTACCTTGGCTAATGTATGACCCTGGCAGCGTCACTCCTTGGCTTTCTCTGTATCTATTTCCTGTCTACACCTCTCCGCTGCTGTGAGGCTCAGATTCATTGGGGAGCTCTTCCTCCGGGGCCTGGGGGCTGGGGAGGGGTGTCAGGATGAGGCACCCGGCTGGAGCCTGTGAAAGCTGTGCAGAAGGTCCATCTCTAGACAGGTGCATCTGCACAGGTGCGGCCAGGGAGTAGCCTCTGAGAGCCGCAGGTGCGATTCCTAATCTCCCTCTGGCGCTCTCTTCGGCACTTGAATAGTCAAGGGCTCCCCACTGCACCTGAGTTGGGCTGAGGATTTAAATGGGCGTTCAGCTGCCTGAGGATGGCGGCCCTGGTTCCTGCCCCTCACGTTGCCCGTCCTGTGGCAGAGCTGCAGGCCAGTGGCTGAATGGCCCAGGCTCAGGAGCCAAAGCCACCCTGTTCCTGGGAAAGAACTGCCACCCAAACCCTGCCCGTTTCTCTCTTAGGAAAGAGATTGACTTTCTTATCTGTATACTTGAAGTTCACGTCAGCACCGCCAGCTACATCTCAGTGTTCTCCATGCTGTGCCTCCGTCCTTCATCTCCTTGTGTCCAAGTTAGTCCTATTTACAACTTATTGCTTCCCAGGAGATGGGAGGACGCCTCCTCCTGTCATTTGGTCGATTTGCTTGTAGCCCATTTTTTGAAAACAGTTTTATTGGCGTATAGTAGATTTACAATGTTCTGTTAGTTTCAGGTGTACAGCAAAGTGAATCAGTTATACATACAGGAAGTCTTTTTTTTTAGATTCTTTTCCCATACAGGCCATTACAGAGTATTGAGTAGAGTTCCCTGTGCTATACAGCAGGTTCTTACTAGTTATCTATTTTATGTACAGTAGTGTGTATATGTCAATCCCAATGTCACAATTTATCCCCCCCATCCCCTGGTTTGTAGCCCACTTCTAACAACTCCTTTGTTGTAAATGGAGGAAGACGTTTTTCTCTTCACTAGTATTAGCCATAAAAATAATAGAAGGTACTATTTATTGAGCACTTATATGTGTGCAATTTCTCTTAGATACATTAACAGTTATCCACAAACCACTCCAGTGAGGAAAGTGATATTATTCTCCATTTATAGATGAGAAGACCAACTTGGAGGGGTGAATTGACTTGCCTAAGTCTCCCTACAAGGGAGGGTCAGGATTTGAACTCACGTCAACCTGATTCCAAAGCTCAACTTTTGCACGACACCGTACTTCTTGAGAATTCTGGCTTTCTGTGCCTGGCTAATAGTCTCAACAGCCATGCACTTTGATAAAAGGCGTCGACCACGGCCAGAGGGTCAGGAACCAACTGTCTTCTCGTGTAAAGAGATGATCCAAAATGTATCCAGGCTCTGTTAGGCAAAAGAGAAATTCTCTGAACCCTTTCATGTTAACTTCCTATTAAAGCAAAAGTTTTTATCATCCTGCCCTAGAGAAGGGATGTTCCCATTTAGAGAAAAAAAAAAAAAAAAAAAAGACCCTGTAATTCCAGGTAACCTGGCACAGCTGGGGGAAAGCCCAGCTTTCCCACACTTACCTTCGGTCAGAGCTCCATCCGTGTGCCACCCTTTATCTTTCAGACTCTCTCTGGATAGTAGGTGGGAAGAGACCAGCCCCTTTGTGAGGCAGCAGGAAATCAGAGACGTGGACTGGAGGGACCCTTGGAGGTAAGTCGCCTGGTCCCGCTCCCCCCCCCACCCCATTGGGACTCGCTGCTCCAGTGCGTCTGGCAGGTCCTCCAGCCTCTGCCTGAAGGTCGTCTCACAGAGCAGCCTGTCCCCGGGGTGGCAGTGTTAGCTGTTTAAAAGTTCCATCTTTTGTGAGCTGCCATACCTCCTCCCAGCCATAGGGGGCTGCTGCAGGTGTTTCCGGTGTGTGGGGGACCCCTGCAATGATGCTGACTTGAGCATCACTGAGCCCATCCTTTCTCTCGTCACCTTCACCCGCAACGTGTTGGGCCAGGTCCCTGGATGTTCTTGAAGCTGTCTCTCTAGTACAGCAGACACAGAGACCCCCATCTTCACCTGGTTCCCACCCTGTGCTGCCCGGTCTCCTCACCTGCGGTCTCTCTACTCCAGGCCCCTCCCTGCAAGCACCAGAACCATCTTCCTAAACTTACCTGGTCTTGTCCTCCCCCAGCTGAAAGCCCTCCGGTGGCTCTCCGTGGTCTACGAGAGAAGCTCCTCAGAGATATAATCAAAGCCTTTATGTCGTGTTTGGATTAGTGGCTATTTTTTATGTAACGTGCAACATCCTTTATAGCTATATCTTCACAATTACCTCATTGCTGGATATTATTATTTTTAATGCATTTTATAGAGCACAGCGAGGCTCACAGCTTAAACAGTATCTGCAGGTCACATAGTCGGGAGGTGGGAGGTCTAAGATCTGAAGGTTGTGGTCTCTGAGGCTCAAGCCTCTATTCCGTGTCCCAGGCAGTGTGGTGTGTGTGTGTGTGTGGTGTGTGTTTTAACTGTGGTAAAAAACATACCATAAAATTTACCATCTTAGGGCTTCCCTGGTGGCACAGTGGTTGAGAGTCTGCCTGCCGATGCAGGGGACATGGGTTCGTGCCCCGGTCCAGGAAGATCCCACATGCCGCAGAGCGGCTGGGCCCGTGAGCCGTGGCCGCTGGGCCTGCGCGTCCAGAGCCTGTGCTCCGCAGTGGGAGAGGCCACAACAGTGAGAGGCCCGTGTACCGCAAAAAAAAAAAAAAAATTACCATCTTAACAGTTTCTACGAGTGCAGTTCAGTAGTGTTAAGTATATTCACATCATTGTGCAACTAACCTCCAGACCTTTTCTATCTCACAGAACTGAAATTCTACACCCATTAAACGACTCCCCATGTCCCCTCTCCCCAGCCCCTGGCAACCGCCATGCTGCTTTCTGTCGCTATAGCTTTGACTGTTCTAGGAACCTCATGAGTGGAATCACACACTATTTGGCTTATTTTGCTCAGCATGATAGCCTCAAGGTTCATCCAGGTTGTAACATATTTCAGCATTTCCCTCCTTTTTAAAGGCTGAATAATATTCCATTGTATGTATATACATATGGTGGGCAAGTATGTTTTTGTTTTTTTTGAAGAGTGCTCAGCCTCGTAGTATCTTGTCCACCATCTTCATTTATTCCAAAGCACAGGACTATTCATGACAAGCTCTGCACGGGAAAGCATTCTGGGCTCCGGATGGCAGATGCCCCAGTGAAGCCAAGATTAAACCCAAGAGAGAGGCCTAGCTGGTGCACTCGCATGGCTCTGCCCCGGAAGTTCCCATCACGAATGGAGTCTGGGAGTCCAACCTATGGAGCGGCAGCTGCCCCAGTTTAAGCATCCTTAGCAGACAGGTGGACCGTGCCCTCCCCTGGTTTTAGTCCTGGGGGAGGATCCCCTGCTTTGTAATTTTCCTGGTTTATTAGAGTAGATCCCAGGGGTGGGGTGGGGCTTAGGCATCTTTGCTCATCCTGCCGAAACCATCTTACCTGGGACAACGCATCATCTCCTTTCATGCCAACAAGTCTGAGGTGGATCATATCAGCCCCCAGCTTGCAACTGAGGAAACTGAGGCACAGAGAAGTTAAGTCACCCAGCTGGTGAGTGGTAGAACTCTCCCACCTAAATCTAACTCCTAGCTCCCTGGGGGCCGGGATGTTGCTGGTGTTCCCTTAGGTGAATGTGGCCTGCTAGGCGTTTCAGGGATGTGGACAGACATCCCCACCCCGCCCCCACACCCCATTTCCTCCCTCCTGTTCCTGGTGCCTCTTCTGAGCCTCTTCCAAGGGGTGGAGGCATTCAGGTCCCAGGAGCAGTGATGGAAGATACCCTGAGAGAAGGGCACAGTGATTGCTGCCGCACCAAACTAGGGTCTCCACAGCCTTCGACAGCATGGGAGGTGGGGGACATGTGGGTGCTGTTGGCAGAGAACGGCTCAGAGGGGGAGGGGGAATTGCTCACTCTCATAATCAGACTCAGAAAGGGCAGGGTCAGAGGGCCTCCGGGAACCCCGGATCTAGGGACTCAGATGCCTACACGAGTCCCTCTCTCATTTCTTACCAGCAGTCGCTGAGCCCTCTGCCTGCCGGTTTCACTTCCAGGTCCCACAGATGGGCCTTCTCCACGTGGCAACGTTCATGGGCTTAATGTCTGGGCCACCCAAGAGGAAAGGGAGCCTTCCCTGCCCCTCCCACCGACAGGTAGATCCCGGGGACGGGCTCTGGGTGGGTCAGCACCGCAGAGAGCAGGCTCTGTTACCAGCAGAAGCAGGAGAGGCCCTGGGGACCTGGGGCTTGGCGGCCGCCCTCGTTTAGGTCTCTAAAGGCGACAGGGCACAGGTATCTGGGTGCCTCGAGACGGGGACTGGGAGGTCTGTGCAGCAGAGACACAATTTCTTCCAGTTGGGGTGTTCACTGGGGGCAGCCTGGTGCAGAGGGAAGGACAGATCGGGGAGCAGCTACTAGGTGGGTCACCCCAGGCGGGAGCCTTCGTGTGCGTCTGTTGCTGGCATTAGGTGGCCTCTCTCACCCCGTGACCTCTTTCACTTTTAGACTTGCTGAAAGGGAGAGAGAAGCAACCCCACTCCCTTGGCCTTGTCATTCCTCTCAGGAGCACCTGCAGGAGTTGCCATGGCGACAGGATCCCGCAGCCCTGCTCTTCTGGGCGCTGGGCTTATTAGCTCCTGGCTGTGTCTTAACTGCGAGTTCTGGGGCCCAGAGAGTTTGCTAGAAAAGGGTAATTGCTGCAGAAGTTCAGGACTCCTTGTCCCAGAGGCGGCCTGATGCTGGCCTGTCCCAAGGGATGGAGGTTACCGGGATCAGTGCCATTGCTCAGGTCCTCAGCTCACGGGATGACCTTGCAGGGCGGCTGCAGCAAGGTCCTGACAGACTCCCGGCCTCCTGCAGGTACTGTTCCCGCCGCCCAGGTGTGCAGAGTCGGGTGGGGGGGGGGGACTGTGCACCAGGAGTGGGATTGTTCCTATTCTTCTTCCTCAGAGCTTACGCGGCACATCCCCAGCCTTGGATTCTCAAAACAACAGTGCGAGGTAAATACTGTTATCTTCATTTTACAGGTGAGGAAACAGGTGAAGACAGGTTTAAGTGACACACCCGAGGTCGCCCTGCATGTGAGCGGCAGAGGTGGGAATGGGACCTGGGTATTTTCCATCCAGATCCATCCCTCTTTCCACTATGTTCCTGTCCTCCCCCTCCCCCAATCCTCAAGTGACACTTGCAGACCAGGTCGTATCTCAAGGAGCAAAAATGGGCTTTCGATGCAGCTTTCTATGAAATATTTAGATATTTTGCTTCTGATGGGAAGAAAGGACAGCTGTGTTTCATGGTGCTTAGTTAGTATTGTCAGACCTGTGGGAGGGGAATTCTGGGTGGTGATGAAGTGGTCCAGGAAGCAGAGGCCAGTGACGGGGTTGTTCTGTGAAGATGCTCAGAACAGCCCTTTGGGAGCTGCAGAGGGCTTGGAGCTGGGGGGCCCCCGGATCTGTGTGGGGTTGTTTGTCTGGTTTAGAAGGTCAAGGATGAGGCTTCCGCCTAAGGTGTTTTATAGTTCTACACTCTACGTAGTGGGTAGAATCTTTTTTCAGTTAATAGATTAAGCAAAGTCACCTGTTGGGTCTTGGGGCCGTGCTGATTTGGACTTGGAATTGATCTCTTATTATCACCTGGTCCTGGGTGAATGGCTGTGGGAAATACGGAGCTGAACATGATGTGACTTTGGCCTCAGACAGCAGCTTACACTCAAGGAGGAGAGGTGCCTTAGGAAGTGATTTCCTGGGATGGGCACACATTAGAACAAAGGTCTTAACTTGGAGATCTGCTCATCCCTGGGGTTGCATGGCTGGGCTTCAGGTGGGGGGGTCCAAGAAATCCCTGAAGTTGCATGCAAAATTGTGCAGTGTGTATGAGAGAGAGAGAGAGAGAGAGAGAGAGAGAGAGAGAGAGTGTGTGTGTGTGTGTGTGTGTGTGTGTGTGTGTGTGTGTGTGTGTGTGTGTGTGTATGCCCATGGCTTTCCCTGGATTCTCAAAAATCCAGAAAGGTTAAAAGACACTGACTGAATAAGAACCTTTTTGAGGGTGACATAAGTGGCTGGATTCAAGACACAAAGCTCATTATAAATTATGTTCTGTAGAGTCTGTGCACAGTGCTGATACTGTGTGAAGAAAGACAGCCACAACAGTCAATTGAACTCAATTCCACAGGCCAGGTTAGCTTCACACACCTGTGCTCGGTGACCTGTCCCCCTGCCTGGTCGGAGAGACCTCATCCCCCCACCTACTGTAGGAAGAGGTCTGGGAAGTGGGGGCCCACGCACAAGTATTGTTCTGGTTACAGCGCAAACAGAGCCATCTTTCTCAGCATCTCTGCCCTCCCACAGAGAACAGCCTTCTCTTACCTCAGCTGGCTCAGCTCAAGGAAACAAAAAGAACTCATAAGGCAACAGATTTGGGGCCGGAAACAGTTGCTTTTTATGCTTGTTAAGCGTCTAGTGAGATTCAGAATAAAACCCACCACTGTGAAAGAAACTATGAAATAAAAGGAGCTTTTATTACCCTGGGTTCTGCCTTGTTCAAGACACTTACCTTTCCATTGTGAAACATAAACCTCCTGCGTGCCGTGGCACCAAGAAACGCCCGGCGATGAGTTGTTGTTGATTCTCCTCCTAGACCATCTGGGCCACCAAACCGGGATCTGTAGGAATGTTTACGTGGTGGAAAGGGAACAGAGAAACGGGCTGAAACTTTTTCAACAGTTTAATGCATGCATGGCAATTACTTCTGCCTGAAGAAGGAAGATTCACTACGTCTAGAAATGCAGAGCCTTGCGAATACAGTGCCGTAAAGCCCAGCGTCCGGAGCACAGCCCAGCTTGAGGCGGGTAACTCTGCTTTCCAGAGCCCTGGCACGTCATCTGCTCCCAGATTCGGAAAAGGGGGTCCACCTCCCCTGGAAGCCGTGGGGTATGGCACCGGGTCCCTGGGGAAACAGGACAGAGTGTGGGGAGGGAGGGAGGCGTCCTCAGTTGCCAGGGTGCTGGTCTTGGGAACCTCCCACCGAAGTGGATTAGATGGGCACCAGCCTCTCTCTCACTGAAGTCCTGGAAGCACGTCCTCTTTCCCAGTACATGACCTGTCAGGCCTCCTGGCAGGTGAGTCCTTACTGCCTTGAACGAAAAGAGAACGGAGACAAAGGGGAAAGGGACTAACAAACATTTATTGAGCCCCTACTATGTGCCAGTCAAGCTTTTAGGCACTTGACATAAGAACTTAAATTCCTCTGGGAGGTGGAGATTTTCATCCTTATTTATAGATGGAAAATGGAGTGTCAGCGAGACTGAGTGCTTCCCCAAAGTCGTTCAGGTCGTTAAGTGACAGAGCCCGAAAGCTAACTTTTTTTTGCTCTATGGTGTTCTAATATTTTGGAAATTTAACTACTCTGCAGCTGCAAATTTGTAATCACTTAAGGCACTGGAAAGGGTCTGAGGAATCACCCAATTCAACCATCTTCTTAGTGTGGGGATACCTTAGAGTTAACGGAGCAGCCTCTGCTGACACGTTTTCCCGGCTCCATCACTGGTTAGCCTGGGTCACTGGAAAATTCACCAGGCCTGCTACCCTCCTGGGTTCCATGGCTGAAGTGCTAGAACCCGAGGGAACCGGCAGTAATAAATGCAAGGTCAGCTCGGTGACTCGGCTCTGGGGGCTTTTAGGTCAAGAGGATCCTGTGTTGGGACAGGGCTGGGCCCAGGTCTCATTCACAGGAGAGACGGAAGTTTGCTGAGTAGAGTAGCTGCTCAACAAACCCTCCCTGATGGAATCATACGAGGAAGTGGAAGACACACAGCAAGTGAGAATGAAATGCAGTCATGCTCCCCAGACCCCAGAAACAAGCTTTCCAGCAGGAGCTATCTGCAGAACTCTGCGGCAAGCTGCCAGAAGTCCCAGCTGAGAGGCAGCCCCCAAACCACTGTGTCTCTGAAACCCCTCTGAGGGGAAAAGGAGGAAAGCAACCCTGTCTAGCTGCAATGTCTTTCTCCCCACGGAGGCCCTGTGAACAGCCTGGCGACCTTGCTCCAAGCCCAGCAGTGAGCTGGGGCTATAATGTCACGAAACTCATTTCCATCTGTCAACTTCTTTAATTAGGTGGGGAATTTCATCAGTCTGTGGACCTAGAGAGTACCCAATCCATCATGTTTCAAACTTGGAGTAAACCAAAATAAAAATATGCCAACTTGCAAGCTGATAGACCAACCCAGCCTGGATGCTTTAAAATCATTGCGAATGCACGAGGAGTCTGAGTAATAACCTGTGCACCGTGTGCCAGAGCTGGCGTGATATGCTCACGGCACTTTATTTCTACCCAGGCTTCAGAGTGCCAGCGTCATATCCTGTCGTCTGCACGAAATGCTACCAGCCTCAAGAGTCCTTTATTTCCAAACTCCTAAAATGCTAACACACATTAGTAGAGCATTTTTTAGTTTATAAAATGCTTTTATGGACATCCTCTTGTTTAATTTATGACTTACAACCTCTCTGTAACTCGTAACCTCTCTATAAAGGATTATCCTCACTTTATGTAGAGGGCGGGCAAGAGTTAGAGAGGTAAAATGCATTTCCCAAGGTCACACAGGTGGTAATTGGCCAATAAATCCTTGCGTTTGGGTCTTCTCACTTTAGATCCCAACACTACACCTCTAGAGCAACGCTGGCCAGTGTTATTGTGAATGTTAGTTGAATACCTCTAGTGATGGGGAGCTCACTCTCAGAGAATCTCATTGCGCTGTTGAGCAGCTCTGATTGAAAGTGGAGGCAAATCCGCCTCCATACAAAACCCACTCATGGGACCTGCAGGAGCAACGCAGGGCTTGTCTGCTCTCCCACAGACAGCCTTACAGCCCCACCATGAACGGCACCTCAGACGACAGCATGTGGCTCATCCTTCCTCGTCTTGCTAGAAAAAAGAAAGAATTTTATCAAGGGTTTGGCTCAGACAAGCTAAACTCTGTCCATGACACATTTCTAAGGTGAGCTGGGCAACATTGGCATCACTGATCAAACCCACACACCATCTGCCTGATCCCCATTGATAGATTTCTGCCAGCATTGATGTCGAGCTAACGGGGCTGTTTCTGAATTTTTGCCTGCCCGCACTTTTGGAAGTTATTCTCCATTTTCTTCTTACCTCAGGTGGCTCTGAAAGCCCTGGCAATTTCCTTCAGCCTCTTGGAGTGTTACCTGCGTCAGCCTAGAAACCACCCTTGCACCACCTGGCTCTCATGTATTCTCTCCTGTCTTGCCGTGGATCTCGACCCCGCCTTCTGTCTGTCTACCTTTGCTGCTGTAGAGACGGTTCTCCTTGGAGAAGTTGTAAACTGGAAAAGTTAGACCTTGAACCCAGACCTCTCTGACTTGGGTTGTTCTTGCCCTGTACCATGTGCGTGCCCTCTGAGCTCCCACTTCCCCACTCAGCTACCCACCCCTGGGTGAAGAAAGCCCCATCTTCATTTTATAGACAGTTGACAGTGAGTCCCACACTGGGCCATGACCATTGAACTTGGTGGGCTTTGCTCTAAGAAAATCTGTGCCCCAGGCGCCCCCTCCAGCGATGCCTGAATGAATAGGCTTGCAAACTTAGGGTTAAAGTTTGTGACTCTGACCTTATGGTTAGCCCTAAAGGACCTGAGGCTTAGTAAGTCAGGAAGGCTTCCTGGAGCAGGTGATGTTTGGGGCAAACTGTAACTTGCTGACCAGGATCCATCCAGGCTAACGGCCACCCAGCTACAAACCTTAATACCAGGTGCATCATCCATGCTCAAAAAACTGGATGGATGGGCAGCAAAGATTTGGGTCTAAGATGGTTTTCTCTTTCTTAAAATGGGAGAATGAACAATGGAATCTCTGTTAGTCATTGTATCTGGTTGCTGTGAATTTAGGTAAAGAAATAAATCTCTAAGCTGTGAATTTAGATAAAGAAATACATCTCAAATGTCTAGGCTACAGGTTCTATTTTGTAAAATTCTATCTTTTCTTTATATTTGTCACCACTTGTGATGAAGCCAGGATTGCATACTTCTTTTGATCTAGTCAATGCTGGAGTCAGGCCTGAGCTGAGACCTCAGCCACTTCCCTGTGTGGAGCTGCAGGGGCTGGGCTTTGCTTTCAAGTAGGCAACTTGCTGGAGAGGAATTCTTTCCATTTACGACGCCAGGCTTGGGGGCCTGGGATAATCCTGTCTAGCTTTCAAGGCTCAGGTCGAGTCCCCTCGTCCAGTAAGCCCCCAGCGATCGCTGGAGCCGCCCTCAGTCCTGTGCCTTTCGGGCGCTGCCCTGGCCTGCAGTGGCCTCCCCTCACCTCTTTGTCTTGTTCTCCAGAACTGAGGTCACGCTTTACATCCTCCCGGGAGCTTTTATGGACACCCATCCCTGCCGACTGGGTTTAGGGCCCTGCTCCTTACCTTTGTCCAACCGGTTTTTGTTGCAGGGACCCTGGTTATCAACTGTCTGTCCCCCACTAACTGGGGCCTCCGCAGCAGCAGGACCTGGGCCGGACTGTCCCTGGGCCTCCAGCACACAGCATCGCGTGGTAACAGCTGCTGTGCCTCGAGGTCTCTGGCTGTGCTCAGGTCAGTGGTCAGCTGCTTTCTGGCTGTCCCATGTGTCAGTCTGCACCCACAGCTGGATCCCAGGGCCTCAGGGAGCAGTCGGAGGGTTCTCAGCATCCCTCGTGCCCTGGGCACAGAGCTGGGTGCCAGGAGGAGCTCATCTCTTAGGCTGAATATTTCGAGTCTGGAAACATATACCTTCACCTCTGCCTTTTTTCATTCTTGTTCAAAATCGGTATTTAGACTAGCTTCGGGCCCCAGGTAAAACCTGCCAGGTTTCTCCTGATCTGAGCCTGCTGTCTTATGTTTAAACTCAACAGGAGAGCCAGGCCATGAATTGGTTGCTCCTAATTCACTCATGAAGTGATGCGATAATTATGTCTCTCAAGGTCCCCAGCAACCTTGGCACGTTTGGGGGCTGCGGGAATGGGGGGCGGTGAGTGCAGGGGGGCTCAGAGCTGCCTCTGCTGAGCGGTAAGGGGGCAAATATCTTCAATACGTTCTGTCCGAGGATTTGACCAGTCACAGGCTAGGGTTGGAAGGGGCCTTCGTCCTCCAGGATTCTCTCTCCAAGCAGATTTCCTGAAAAACAGCGTGGTCAGCCCCAGGGGAACATCTGTGCAGGGGCCAGGCTACAAAGCCTTCATTCTGAGCAGCGCCTCCCTTTTCTGGAGTGCACACCTGTGTCCCAGTGACTTCTCCTCGCCTGCCAGCTCTGCCCTCCAGGCTGACACAGGGCAGGTGGTTTCCTTGTGCTCGGAGGACTGGTCTTTAGATGCTTGGACACATTTCCCTGGGAACCTTCTTGGTTCCTAATGCGTAGAACGAGGGATGGTCCTGAGAGCCTCCGCAGCTCAGGCGCTGGAGGGACAGATAGACCCTCCCCGGCCTAGAAGAACCACAGGGGCAGGCAGCCGGCTGAACTGCACATCGGGGGAAGCAGGCTCCTCACAGCCCTGCTGTCCCCCTGAGCACTGTGTAGGGGGCACCCTTACCCTCTCCGCCCTCTCGTCTCAGGGCTTCCGACACCACGTGGGGCTGCCTGCTGGGCCTGGCCCACAGGGACGGGGCAGCCCTGTCCATCTGCTCTGCCGTGTGGCTCTGTGCTCTGTGAAGTGCTCCCCGGCATCCCCACTGCCTGGGCTGTCGCTGCATCCCAGGCTCTGGTTGGCTTGGTGGGTGCGTGCTCACTGAGAGAGCGGGGTCGTCACTCACCTGCCTTTTTATCCCCACCGCCACTTCCCAGGCCCTGGTAGGGAGCAGCTCCCAGACCGTATCCACCATCCATTTCTGACTGCGGATGCTGAGCTTTTATTTAGTTACCTTTTTAAACGACCCGTATCAGGATTCTGCCTTCTGCAATACGTCATCACGAAGGTCTCCCCAGGTCTTACAGAAGACGTGCATCACATTTTATTCTGAAATTAACACGACCTCTATTATTATACTTGAATAGATGTTACATTTAACACATTTAGTGCTTCCTATGTTTTAGGCAGGGTTTTAAATACCCGTTTAACTCTCACCACAACGCTATGACACAGGGCCATTATTATTCCATTGCACTGATGGAGAGGTTGAGGTACAGGGCATTTAAGTAACGTGCCTCAGGTCACATAGCTAGAACTTCACTGGTATTTGCACCCAGCAACAGAAGCAGCCTGTTCTTTGCTGCCTTAAACTTGGGGCATGTGCATCCTCCATCGAGACTGGGTTCTGGAGACCCTTTTTTGTCCAAATTAAACATCTACTCCAGGTGTAGCCTTCTTCGTTAATCCACTGTTTTTTTTTGTTTGTTTGTTTTGTTTTTGTTTTTGTTTTGCAGTACGCGGGCCTCTCACTGCTGTGGCCTCTCCCGTTGTGGAGCACAGGCTCCAGACGCACGGGCTCAGCGGCCATGGCTCACGGGCCCAGCCGCTCCGCGGCATGTGGGATCTTCCCGGACCGGGGCACGAACCCGCGTCCCCTGCATCGGCCGGCAGACTCTCAACCACTGCGCCACCAGTGAAGCCCCCACTGTTTTAATAGAGGGGTTTGGCTCTGCTCACAGCTTCACCAGATAGCTTAACCTCTTGGAAAGCTTAGCTGCTCTAGTAGCTTCTAAGCCAACCACTTTGCAGTAAAGAAAGGCACTTCTGCAAATTGTCGCCTTTCATCTGCCGGCCTGCATGTATTGCTGTGGCCTTCTCTTTAGTTGTGAGAAAGTTTGCCCACGTCGCTGCAACACTGTGATGCACCAAAAACAAATCTCACAAAACAACACGACCTCCTGTGTTGTAACAGTTGGGACTGGTTCCTGGCAGAATCGGACTTGAACCCAGAGCTGGCTGACTGCAAAGTCTGCACTTTCTCTATTCTGCTGCCTTTATTAATGCTGGTGCAAAGGCAAGGCCAGCGCACGCTGCTGTGGCTGCAGGGCCACGCCTCTGCCTTGACGGGCTCTTGAGGGCCCGGCTTGTGTGCTGCTCTCAGGGCCTCGCCCAGCGCGGTGTTCAGTCTGGCTTTTATGAATGGAATCATATTGGGGTCGGTAGTAGCAAAAAGAGTCAACCGTGCAAGAGACTCCTTTGGTGAAGAAATGTCATGTTTTCATTACCTAGGTTGGCAGGTTGGGGGCGTTTAGGGGAGTGACATGTTTGACACTGTGTCTGTGGCAGTGGGGAGAGTTCTGGAAATGGCCTTGGTGTTCACGGCCCAGGACAGTTTGCCAAGGGGGCCGGCACCTGGTGGTGAGGACCTGGGGCAGAGGCGCTTCCGGGGCTGTGGCCACGCTGCACGATTCGTGGAAGGCATGTCGTCTTGTGACACGGCGTGTGCACGTGTATAGGAGAGTGACCGTGAGGGCCCTGGGACCAGGCCACGGTGGAGATGACAGTCTGACCAAGGGTGGCTGGAGGCAGGTCACCACCACGGCCACACCTCTGAGGGCTGCAGAAGGGGCAGCTGTGGCCCATGTGGCCCCAAGGGCAGGATGCCGCCCCTGTCCCGGGTGGGGGGAGCATCCATGCAATGACCTGAGCGCCCAGTCTGGCCCTTGTTCTGAAGTTGTTTGGGACTTTCACTCCGTTAATCAGCGTCATGTCTTCTTTGCCCTGTGATCTGAAGCAGTCAGTGGTTGAGAGTCAGACACAGTCCAGCCCACAGCCTCACAGACACTCATTTGCTGCGTGGCCCCGGGCTCCCGGGGCCTCAGATCTCCCGTTTGTAAAATGAGGGTAGTAATTGACTTAGCGGGGTCCTTGGAGCCTTAAATGAAGTAAGGAATTCTAGAAGGTTGCTGAGCACGTGGTCCAACCTCGTGGGAGGCACAGAGGGGTAGATCACAACAGCGGGCTCCTGGAAGCTTCTATCTGGGGTGCAAAGCAGAAAATCATCCCACACACATGTCATTGGTTTGTCTCTTTCCTGGAACTTGTGCTCAACGACTGCTTGTTTTTGGTGGGATGGCCGGGCAGGATGAATATTTGGGTGTCCTCCTCCCAACCTCTAGACATGAAACCTGTTAGAAAAAGGGAGGAATGATTCTTCTCAAGTTTCAACCTTTTCTTTATTCTCATCTGTGTGCCAGATGTAGGTTCAAAAAGTAAAACCAGGGTGCTCTCCAGGTATCCGGAGAGCGGGTGTTTATTTTAGTCCACGCTCCCCGCTTCCTCATCCTCTTCAGACGGATGAAGTTGGAGAGGAAAATGACAGGAAGCTTTTCCAGCCGGCAACCTGGGATGAGCTCCCCCAGAGAATGGGATGCATTTAGAGTTTTTAGCAAGGCTGGGCAGGATGACTGACAGGAAGGGCACCCATCTGCAGAGCTGGCAGGTGTCTCTTCAGGATGGAGGGTGGCCAGTGACACGTCTCTCAAATGCTTGCCTGTCAGCCCTGCCCAGGTGAGCACCTTTCGCTCCTGGATGAATCACCTCACTGTGGCAGTACCAGCCAAGCACACCCGACATCATTGGCGGGAGCCTTACTTGGCTTTAATGGTGATGAATTTCTGGCTGAGAAAGGCACACGCCTGTCCCAGGATGTGACATTCATTTTGCTGCATGCAGCCCACATACCTGTGCCTGCAGGCAGAGCCCCACGGGCTGCGCAGGTAGAGGTAGACGAGCAGCAAGGCTGGGTCCGTCTGGTTTGTCCTGTTCTCACCTCCCTGCTGCTGGGTCTCTGTTTTCCCCCTGGATTTTTGGCGCATCTGCAAGTGTCTAAAGGCTCGGTTGCTGAGGGTGGTCACCCCCAGCCAGCATTTCCTGAACATTATCATTGCTGAAGCCGCTGGGCCCCAACACGGGGCCAGAGATGCCTGCTTGTTCTGTCTTCA
Source organism: Mesoplodon mirus (assembly GCF_964341445.2). NCBI lineage: Eukaryota > Metazoa > Chordata > Mammalia > Artiodactyla > Ziphiidae > Mesoplodon > Mesoplodon mirus. The sequence goes on along the minus strand of NC_138990.1, from coordinate 35,486,709 downwards.
GTGACTAGAGGTGATTCCGGATTTATTCTCCGACATGAATTTAGTGATTGTAAATGTCACAGCCTCACACTGTTTTTAAATATGTTCATGACTTCAGAGTCAACGGGAATTTGAATTTCAAGAGCTTGTTATTTCTCTTCCTGTTATTTCCAGGAAGAGAAAAATAAAACCATACAGATGTGATAACATCTGGGTTTCCATGGTGCCCGAATCAGTCATGCTGGGCGAGAACTCTTCTCTAGCACCCACTCCCCTTTCCTGTTGAGGGGCAGGTTTTACCTGGTAAAGGGGACACAAGTTTTGAGTTCTTGCCTCTCCATTTGGCCTAAGTATAGAGATTGTCCCTGTTATAAAAAAAACAAGCTTTGCTGATAATCGATTCTGTTAACTTCATACATAAAGTATCTTGGTTCTTCATCCAAATGAGTCTAGCCGTCATGAAACCAACTTGCAAACACCTTCCCCCACTGCATTTGGAGACCTTAAATGAAGTTATTTAAAACAGAATGACATCATCCCAAGCCTCTAGAATATGGTTTAGAAGTAGATCAAGGGATAAGCACCCTCCACCTACTTGGAGTGGAGCAGAAAGAACAGTGGAGTCGGAGGCCTGGGCTTCAATCCTAGTTCTACCACTGATGGTAAATCCTGAATCTCCCTGAGCCTCACTGTTCTCATCTGTAAAATGGGAGCAATGATCACTACCTCATGAGTCACCAGGATTCAACGAACCAGCGTGTGTCAAAGCGCTGAGCTCAGGGAGAACACTCCACACACACGTGCTGAGTTTGAAGAGGGAAAAAGTCACAGTAGAGGGTTGTGCCAGCTCAAAACTCAAAATTGTGGAAACTCACAGAGGGAGAGGATGGGAAAGGAGAGAGGGAAGAGGAGGGAGAGTACAGGGAGAGGGGAGGATGGAAGAGAGAGACAGAGACAGAGACAGAGACAGAGAGAGAACCAATTTATCCAGAAAAAATCCTGAGAGGTATTTCCTCCAAAAGAAATATTTTTCACAGAAATAAGACCATTTCAAACTGCACCAAAAGTAATAGTTTACATTTACTGACCACTTCCTAAATCCCAGATCCTGCACATCTTTCCTGGTGAAGATTCCCTCTGGTATCCTACCTGGGGTAGGTATAAGCCTGGCTGTGAGTTAGGACTCCAGAGCTTCCCTAAGAAATGTTTTATTCTCAACCTTAATGTGACTGTGTTATACAATTTAATGCCCTGAGCAACCCTATTTAGTAGGACTGTAAAATGAAATGCATTTCATATACATTTTCACTTTATTTCTGGATTCTCATGACTACCTTTTAGGTCACAGTTAAAGTTGAGAGGCATCTGCCCCAAGGACCCCACCCAGCCTCATCACCTAGGATCATGCAGGATTCCTGCTGAATTTGCCATCGGATCACTGCGGATCTTCCTGAAATGGAAAAATAATAATCCTTCCTATTTGAATAGTGTTTCCTTATATTTGTCAAATGTTTTCTGCACAAAATTTTATATAACCCTGAACAAGGCCCTGTAAGATAGATATCAACATTATTGCCATTTGCAAAAGGAGCCTGAGTCCCATAGAGGTTAAATGACTTGTTTGAGGTCACTAAATGGTAACACTCTATAATCCCAGGAAATTTGGTGTTCCCTTCCCCTTCACTGTGTCCCAGTTGCTAATGTTGCATCACAAACCACCCCAAACAAAGCTGTCAGACAACCACCCATGTATTATGTTCACAGATCCCCAGGGTCAGGAATTTGGAAAGGTCACAGTGGGAAGGACTGTTTCTGCTCCATGCTGTCTGGGGCCCCTGCTGGGAAGACTGGAAGGTCGGGGTGACTTGACAGCTAGAAACTAGAATTATCTGAAAGCTCACTGCTCATTTTTCTCATAGTTGGCTGGAACAGCCAGTGAGGGCTGTTGGCCACAGCGCTGACACATGGCCTCTACATGTGGCTGCTTGGGCTTCCTCACAGCATGGTGGCTGCCTTTCAAGAGGAAGTGTCCCAAAATGAGCTGAGCAGACAGAGGTCATATCACCTTTATGACCTGGTCTTGGAAGTCACATAGCATCACTCCCACCATAGCCACAGACCTGCCCAGATTCATGGAGAGGGAAAATAGAGCTCAGTCTGTGGGGAGAATGTCAAAGTCACATTGGGATGACTCTGGGAAGCAGGCTTGTTGATGTCAGGAGGGCTTTGGGAGAGGTTCTCTGGGAGAAAAGAATGCAACCCCTCTCCTTGGTGCCTCCCCCATACCTTCTGTTCTTAGATGAAGGACTGCTTGGAGAGGTGAGGACCCTTGCTCCGTTTGCCAGGACATGGTCTCTTATATGTGATTCATGAATGGGGCTAAAACATAGTGATTGCAGTAGGCAGCAGGAATTTCCGGTTTCTAAAATATCTTATTCCTGCCCAATTCCACAGAGGATCTGAGGTGGTTTTCCATATAGTGCGTGCACGCACACACACACACACACACACCAGACACACCCATATACACGTCACAGAAGATCAAGAAGTAAAGAAAAAAAATCAGAAAGTAAAAAACTAACCCAGATCAAGATCACATTTACTGTCTTAAAATCATCCTTAAACAGTGACTGAACACTGGGTCAAGCTCTGAGCTTCAGCTTAAGGCAGAAGGACCAGGAATGTTTGTGAAACTAGAGGTTCCTAGTGCCCTTCCCTCTTCCCCATTCCCCATTGCTTTTCCCAAGATTGCAGGCAGCTGTCTACCCCAGGCTCTCTGGTAGTTTTAAAAACTTCTTATTTTTTTGGGCTTCCCTGGTGGTGCAGTGGTTGAAAGTCCGCCTGCTGATGCAGGGGACACGGGTTCGTGCCCTGGTCCGGGAAGATCGCACATGCCGCGGAGTGGCTGGGCCCGTGAGCCATGGCCGCTGAGCCTGCGCGTCCGGAGCCTGTGCTCCACAACGGGAGAGGCCACAGCAGTGAGAGGCCCGCGTACCGGAAAAAAAAAAAAAAAAAAACGTATTTTTTAAAAAGATGATAATGGCCTGTGTTCTTGACATTTTAGAGGAAAAAGTCAATGGGAGAGGAACAGCTGGGTCATTGTCAGGCCATGGTCGAAGCCTCGCGTGAGAGGCAGAACACCCCTCCTTGTCTTGTGTCTCACACTGGCCTTTTCCCTGAAATGCATGCCGGGGCACTTGAGCAGAATCAGTACCCACCTCCTACCCTCCATGAACTAACAAAAACTCAGCAGAAAAATTAAGATGTGAAAAATAAGTTTGACATCTCAAAGGCAAACGGGAGAAAACTAAAACCTGCCTTCTCTTTCTTTTTCCTTTAAGGAAAAGGTGAATTCTTTGAGTGACTTCTTTGTTTCACGCTGAGCTAAGTAATGTGGCTTAATTATCCTGCTCTTTCTTCTTCACAGCTTCTAATTGCTCTTTATTATTTGATTGAGTCTATTTCAGCGACTGCACAAAAGTGATACATTCTGAGTCTGGAGAAATTAGCCATGAAATGAGCATCTCCTCAATATTGGCGTTGTCTTTTCTGTTTCTTGGTGTATTTATTTAATATTGTTTTGAAGACACAGAAGGTCTGCGGGTTCAGTTCTGAGGTCTGAGCTCAAAGGAGAGCCAGGAGCCTGGGGTTCCCTCGCAGGTGTGTGGCCTGGGAATCTGCTTCTAGATCCCTCTCTCTGCTATTACACCAGGCTGTTCCCCAGGATGAATGGGGTAGTGTTTGGAAAGCACAGCGCCCAGGCCCTGGTGCAAAGGAAAATGCTCCATGAGTTCTGATCATTACAAAGGCAGATCGGATTACATCCCCCTTCTAACTAAAATGCTTCATGGACTCCTTCCAAACCTCGACCTTCCCCACCTTCCATAATCTGGACCCTCCTTACCTCTCCAGAACCATCCTTGGGCTCCTTCCTTAAGCCTCGCTGAAGCTGTTTCAGATTCTAGAAAGTTCTGGACTCTTCTTCTCCGAGGGGAGGAACAGCACTTGCTGTTTCCTCTGCCTGAAATTTTCGTTCCTTCTCTTGTCCTCCACCTGATGAACTGCCACCCACCCTCCAATCTCTACTCAGGTGTGACCTCCTCCAGTCCCAAATCTGGGTCAGGTCTCTAGCCCGTGCTCTGCCGCAGGGCCCTTCCCTTTCCTGTACTTGCACTTGTCAGACAAGGCTCTGATGCTGGGTTATCATGTGTCGGGGGGGCAGTGTTGGTGGCGGTGGTGGCAGGCTTATTCTGGGTCCTAAGACTTATTCTGGAATCCTTGTGAGTAGCTGTGAGCACGTTTCTCCTCTCAGGGGTAGTAAAGTGAATTTCCCTGGCCAAAGATGATGCTTTCCTTCCAAGGAGAAATCTCCAGAGAGGCTTGTTAGTTACATAAAGGCCCTCCTCCCATTGCTCTTGGAGAAAATGAAAGGAGCCATGAACCTGGATGCAGATGTTTTATTCAGAAAAGTTTTTCTGCTTGGAATTGTAAATTGCAGGGTATTGCTGAGCCAGAGCTATGTTCTAAGAAGCTCCTGCATTTTTGCCTCACATCTCTTGGTTCTGCTGGATGTGGGGTGGACTTTGGTGCAAGAGCTTCTTGACCTGGAGGAGGTGAAGTTTCTTATTCACAGTATTTTTTAGCAGATCATCAGGACTAAGGTCTTGAGTGGCACAGAAAGACAAGCAGGTATATCTCATCCTGTAAGCAGCCTTGAGGTCTGAAAGAAGAGTTTCTCCCTGCTTGGAGTGAGAGCAGAAATCAGGGACTCCACTACCCAGGATCACTGAGCTTCCATACTTTCTGGATAATTACAGTCCTCCTGTGGCCGAAATTCGGCCTCTGTACATTGGTGCTGGATTAAATCTCGATGAGAGCTTTGGGTGAAGTAGAAAGAAATAGCTTTATTGCTTTGCCAGGCAAAGGGGGCCACAGTGGGCTAATGCCCTCAAGACTGTGTGTCCTGCCCTAGAGAGGAGGAGTGAGGAGTCTTACAGTGTTCAAAGATGAGGGCGTGATCAGCTCGTGGGCATTCTTCTGATTGGTTGGTGGTGAGGTCGTCGGGGTCAACATCATTAACCTTCTGGTTCCAGCTGGTCTGGGGTCTGCTTGTGGGCAGCAGACAGTTAACTTCTCCCACCTGGTGAGGCTTTCAGCATCTGCAAAACAGCTCAAAGGACGCGGCTCAGAATATTATCTGTAGCCCTTGAGGAGGAACCAAAAGTCCTTGACTTTGTTTAATGGCTAAAGTATTCTTATTTTGTCTTGCTTGACTCTTTTCCTTTCTTTCTGCATTTTCTCACTTTTCTGATTAAAGTTATTCTTCGACTCAAGTTTTCCTACAGACCAAAGGCAGGCGGAGGACACGGGTGGGGTTCTATTCTGGGAAGACCTCATAGGGTCCTGCTCCTTACATTCCCTCTACTGCCCCCGCCCCCGGAATCCTCACACCTCTTCACACCCTCCCCCCAACTGCTCCCCCTACTTCTTGCCCCTCTGCATACCCGTAAAGAAGGGCCACTACAACTTTGGCTCCCCCCGAGACCCCTAGGATGGAGGCTCCATCACTGCTGAAGGACCAGGTGCCACCAAGGTCGCACCTCATCTCCAAGACAGCATCACAGAAGCATCTGGCTCGCCTGCGTGGAGCACTGTCAGGTTCAAGAAGGAGTAGCAATTATTGTTAATGTCACACTCACTCTGCCTCCCGAGGAATAGATAAGCAAAATACGGACCAAATATAAATCATCTTTAGTGAAACCCAAGTCTCACGCCAGACTTTCCGAGACCACCTGAGGAGCAAACCTCACTGCCCCTCCTGAAGTCGAGAATATCACCTTCAGATCCTGATGGCGTAAGAGCTCCTGAAGGAGACGTCTTTTATGATGAGGCTTTATGCTGACAACAGCTCTAAATGAGAGGGTGCAGCTGACTGAAATGAGCTTAATTTTCCATACAAATGTGGGCTCTTGGAAAGAAATCACATTTTTCAGGTCGAAAATCTATTTTACCTCCCCTCATTAAGAGAATCTGTAAAGCAAGAGAGGGGAATGGTGTTCAATTTGCCATAAAAAGCGAACCCAGTAGTTTATAAGATGATGCTTTCCAAACAAGCTCTGGCCCGTTAGAGGGGATCATACATAATTCAGGACCCACTTGTTACTGCGTGTATCATGCAAATTCTCTCAAATTACATTTCGAAAAAAATGAGGTTCATCTTCCAGCTTTAAATAGACTATTAGAAAAAGGGGTAGATAGAAAAGCCATAAGGAAGCAAATGATTTAAGAGGCATCAGTGTGAATTTAGGATGGGGAGGCCTGAAGGTAAGAGGGAAAAGGCCTCGGTTCTGAGACCCACGTTAAGAGCATTAAGATCGAGCCCAGCGGGTAACAGATTGTTTACACCGGGAGTTGAAGGGGGCAGTTAAGCAAACTTCTCCCGAAGCACCTGGACCGGGAGTAATTGAGATTTAAACAATGAAGCCTCCCTTGGTAAGTTACACGCGAAATGCAAATGAAGAAGAGCTTGGCTGAGGCCTGGCCGGGCCGGGGAGACACAACAGCGCGTGCGCCCATGCGCCCGTGGTGATGCGAAGCCGGGAAGAGGCGGGGCGCCCCGTGGGCTTTGGCCACCACCTCCTCCTGCTCAAACGGCCGGCTCCTCGGTCCTGGGAACTGGGTTCCCCTCGTCTCCCTGACCCGTTTCCTTCTACCATGAAGTCTCCCGACTGCACCCGCCATGGCCTTAATCATCTTCCCGCTGGGTTCCTGCGGGCGCCTCCCGGCCAGTCACCCACTCTGGGCTCTTCCCGACTTTGTCAGAATTTAACTTCTCGAAAACAGCCCCAGAAGCGTCACCAAGCTTTGCCGCAGTGTGGACTCGAGGCCCTCCCCGATGTGGTTTTTCCAGCCTTATTTCCTACTCTCCCGCCGGCCTTTGGCTCCTGTAGAAGCGAGCTCCCTGAGCCCACATTTCCCCTACAGCATGCCGCCTCCGTGCCTTTGCACACCCGGGAATGGCTTTCCCGCCCCAGGCCATCGTCTAGGCCAGTTATATCTCCTCCACAAAGCGGCCCCTGGGCTCCCCAAACCAGAAGGACCGTGTCCTACTGTGTAGGCTGGTTATGTATGGGTGCACGTTGGAGGAGGTCCCGGAGACGGTGGGACTGATCACCAGTTGACCTGCGAGCTGGACTTGGGCTCGTCACCCCCTCCCTGCCCTTGGAATGTACTTCTGCCCACGGGCCCCACAGTGGGAGCCATCTGCAAGGACGCCCGCAGCCCTGAGAGAGCCGGGTGTTGCTGAGGCCATCTGGGCTGAATATGTGACTAAACCCATTTAAGACCTCTCTACAAACTGTGAAGACTCTGGCATCAGCTGCAGAGATCTACTCGATTTGCGGCGTCCCAAACAGGCCTGGTATGTAAACCCTCTTGCTTACTAAACCTGCTGCCCGACAATCTGGGGGTGGTCTGACTCTTTCTTTGGCTTCTCCTTGCCGAGGGGCCAGTTTGGGACTTCACCCTGGGACTCCCTGGGTTTCAAACCAGCAGTGTGTGTCACCCCTTCTCAGGTTCCCAGGTTCTTGGACTAGGGACTGCCTGATTCGATGCCCTAAACTGCAAGTGTCCAGTGACTGCAGTGTTTGGGGTCAAACTTGCTGTGGAATTTAGAATTTTTCAGATTTTGGAAGGAGTATGGTGCGTTTATTCTACATCATGTAACTGCTACAGTAGGTCTGGGGTAGTTCCCTATAGTCAAATGTGTTCATGTTTCTGCAGTGAAAGTGGGAATATTCGTATTAAAAGGAATATAGGCAGTATTCAGCTTCAGTTAAGTGTGGGGCAGGTTTTGACCAAATAAGTTGAGAAGTTTTCTGAGCTTTGTTGATATTGGAACTGAGGTTAAGGGATTGCGGACCTGTCTTCCCCGAGGAATTCCCTTAGGCGCTCTCCAGGGAAGCTGCTGGAGAGGAAGAAGGAGCTTTGTTTATGCACTTTCCCAGGCTGACTGGAGAGTAATTCAAACTTAGCTTGTATCACATAGATCCGTCTGTAAGTAGAGAAGGTTTAGCCGAACGGGAACTTGCAACTGTAAAGGTGTATATGGAGCATTGGTGGCTTCAAGAAATCCTTCTGGAATCACGTGCACGTCGGTGGGTGGGGTTGGAGAGGTGTGTCCAGGTGCCACGGGGCGATGGCTGCAACCCCAGCACGTGACTTGGGGGACCACATCGCCAGGCTTTGGGACGGTTACCCTCTGACACCACATCTACCATCACCTTTGTCGGATAATCCAGCCATTGCACTTTAAAAAGCAAAGCTGTCTGGAAAGGTTAGATAAAAGGGTAGGTACAGGTGATTAAGAGAAAAAATGTAAGTCCCCGGGTGAGACGGTAGAGATGTCGAGGTGGGTCTTAAAAGAAAAAGAACCTTAAAGAAGAGCCTTAATATCGAGGAATCCTTGCTGGGCCCAGGTAACCTAGATACCACCTCTCAAAGAAAATACAGATCTGTTTCCTCCCTGGTCACAGCTTCTAGGATTTATTACGGGTCATTAACTGCTGTGCTCTGACACAAGGAAGAAGTGAGAAGATTAAAGTAACAGCTGGGGCTGTTAAGAAATAATTCGGCCTGTCTTTGTTGCTGGGAGTGTGCTGTTAAACCGTTATCACCTGTTAATTCTCGCTGTAACTTTGGGGAGGAAGATGATTATCCAAGTGGCAGGGATTTCTCAATGAATTCTGTATAGTCAGATTTTGAGTGACTAAGAGTTTGAGATGCGTTTCTTAAGTAAATTAGAACTTAGGTATAGGCAAGGCCCTGAGTCAGCACCTGCTATATAATTTGTCGTCCAGTGCAAAATGGAAATACAGGGACAGTTGTTCAAAAGTTACTAAGTTTCAAGATAGTGAAATCTCAAAGCTTTCAAACAAGCTTGGAGCCCTTTTGAACCCGGGATCCTGGGTGAACACGTGGGTCACATGCCCATGACGCTGGCCTTGCACCAGGGCCTTCTGAAACTTTAGAGGAGGTACGGTTGAGTAGAAAAATCAAGGCGCTGTCTTCAAGCCAGACAAGCCTGCGATCAGTTCTCAGTTTTGCATTTAATTGGCTTGACCTCGGACAGCGGGGCGGGGCCTCTATTTCTTCCTTTGTGAAGGGGAGCTAACAGGACTAGTTGCACGGTGATACTGGGACGAGGACAAGAAGGAAAGTTTGTGGAGTGTTCAGCACGTGGTGCCCAACAAGGACTCGACACGTCTCAGTTCTGCGGCACTGGTGCCGGTGCCCTGCGCCATCCCCTCACCCGTCCCTCTTCAGTCTCTAGCCGCTGACTTCCAAATGCCAGCACCTGCGTTTCTAGCCTGGTGGATTCTCTCTTGCTGCTGCCAGAGAATTAATCACCGCCACCACCCTTTGTCATCCTTCAAGCAGGCACTGAGGAAATGTGGTGGATCAACGCCCCAGCATCCCTAGCTGCTGAGGTGGGATGGCTCTGACTTGTGCGTCTTTCGCGGGCTCCCAGAGTTCCCCGGGTGGGACTAAGCTGGCTCGATTACGTGGTCCTGTTTGGCCACCTTCCCTTCCCTGGTGTCCTCCCCACTCCTCTACCCGGCACCCGGTCTCAGGGTCTGCTTCTACGGGAGCCCAGCCTTTGACGAGGTCCCACTCCTCCTCCTCCCCTTAGTGAGAGGGATGGAGAAGATGTAGAAAGCAGGGGATACGGGTGTCGGCCCCAGTGGTTCCCGGGATCAGCTGAGTCAGTATTGAAAGGCTATGTCTGACCTGATGTAATAACCAAAGGGGAAATGGAGAGGGCGTGGACTGGGTCCGACAGCCGCCATGACTCAGAGCCCTCTGGGCTGGCACTGTGCCCTGATGCCCCCCAGGTTGCCTCAGCGGGGTGCCAGCTCTGGGCCATTCCTGGGGGTGCAGATGGTCACTGGGTGTCTCCCCTTCTGCCGTGAAAGCGCTGGGCTGGAGCCCAGGAGTGATGCAGAGTTCCAGCACCCAGATACCATCCTCCACTGCTTTTGGTCAGACAGGGCACTTGGGTCCTGTCATTCCACAGTAGGACCCACTGAAAACCCCAGAACTTTCCTCATTCTGGCCTTGGCCTCGGCAGCTTCTGGCTGAGGCTGCTCTTCTGTAGAGCCTCTGGGTCGGAAGCAGGGCCACTCGGATCCTTGGTGGCGGGCCATTCTTCAAGCTTGTCAGTGTTTATCTTACAGTGGATATTTGCGTATAGAGGGTTTCAAGATTTGTTTTCAGATTCTTTTTTTAGAATCTCTGCTTCACTCAGGTTTATGTGCCGTGTTCTTGGAATGGTTTTGGAAAGCTCTGTTTCTTCTTTCTTTGTTGGAGCACTGCGTTCCTCTGGTAACATTTCCAGTCCTCATACTCTCTTCCTCCTCCTCCTCCTTTCTTCTTCTTTCTCCACCTCCTGTTGGGGAGCGGGTATACGTGCCGCAGTCTTCCCTTAGAGCAGCAGATCTTAACCACTGTCATGCCATGGGTCCCTTTAGTGGTCTGATGAAGCCTAGGGACCCCTTCTCAAAGTAATGATTCTTAATGCACAAAATAAAACACTTAGGATAACAAAATGTAAAACATAAATAGTTTTATTATACTTATATATTATATCTATGTACCTATATGATATATCTATATATGTAGATATATATAATATTATATTTAACTTTTAACCCCCCCATTTGTGATCTAATACAACATGTGCTTTCTTTTAATGAATTTAATAACCCAGTCTAGTACAGATAAAATATCTTCCATAAGTTTGAAGTAGCAGCGGGTGTATACAATATTTTGCTATATCTGTAACAACTGTACTATAATATAAAAATATCTGCATGTGTCTTGGAGACAAAGCTGCATTACTATTTATACCACTCTGGTTTATTGCTTACTTTCATAATTGAAAGGAATGCTAAATTTCAGTTAGAAATGAATGAAAATGAAGGTATAATTTTTTCCCCCATTCACGTTCTTAGAACGCCTGCATTCAATCCACGGACCCTTGTAAAAAGCAGTTGTCCTAGAGTCTGAAGTGTACCCCAGACATTTCCCTGCTAACGGTGATGGCAGGAATCATCTCTCTGCTTCCTTCCTCCGCAGCGGGACTGGGGCTGCTGTGACTGTGTCGCAGGGCTGTTCCACTTCTGTCAGCTGAGGACAAACCAATATCATTCCTGGTCACGGCAGCCGTGGTGGGCCTCAGACTTCAGCTACGGAGAGGATTTAAGGATTTTGGCTAAAATGCGCTGAGAGAGAAAAGATGTATTATGCTTGTTCTTTAGGATGGTAAACCAGGTCACTGTCCCAGAAGGCAATTCCGCTAAAAACAAAGATTGCCCATGAGGAGAACCCAACTCTCACAGTGGGAGACATATGGGCTGGCTGGAAATCAACAAATAATTGCATCTCATCCCCATTTGGCTTTCTTTCAAGACAGAAGATGAATTAGTGAGCAAAATTTTTGGCTGAGGGAAACATAGATGTTTTTGAAGTCAAAAAAGTATAAAAGACGTGGAGATGCTGTGAATAGGCCATTAGAGAGTGACAAAAGGCGTCCTACTGGGGGAAGGGTCACATGCAGAAAGAAACACTCAGTCCCAGAGATACCACGTGTGGGAAAAAACAAAGCTCCAGGCGTTCATGGTGGAGGGGAAGGAAGCTGTGGGCTGCCTGGGTCCCTCGCCCACATGTGCTTTTTGTTTGTTTTTTTGAATATATTTATTTATTTTTGGTGGCGTTGGGTCTTCGTTGCCACGCGTGGGCTTTCTCTAGTTGCGGCGAGCGGGGGCTGCTCTTCGTTGCGGTGCAGAGGCTGCTCGTTGTGGTGGCTTCTCTTGTTGTGGAGCACGGGCTCTAGGCGCACAGGCTTCAGTAGTTGTGGCTCGTGGACTCAGTAGTTGCCGCACGCGGGCTCAGTAGTTGTGGCTCGCAGGCTCTAGAGCGCAGGCTCAGTAGTTGTGGCACACGGGCTTAGTTGCTCCGCGGCCTGTGGGATCTTCCCGGACCAGGGCTGGAACCCGTGTCCCCTGCATTGGCAGGCGGATTCTTAACCACTGCGCCATGAGGGAAGTCCCCCATATGTTTTTTTAAAAATTGAAGTATACTTGATATACAATATCATATTAGTTTCAGGTGTACAATATAGTGATTCAATATTTTTATAGATTATTCTCCACTTAAGTGGATTATTCTCCACTTATTCTCCAGTTATTACAACATACCGGCCGTATTCCCTGTGCTGTACAATATATCCTGCTGGCTTATTTACTTTACACGTAACAGTTTGCACTTCTTAATCCCATATCCCTATCTTGCCCCTCCCCACTTCCCTCTCCCCACTGGTAACCAATGTTTTTCTCTCTGTATATGTGTTTTCTGTTTTATTTATTCTTTTTTTTTTTTTTTTTTTTTTTTTTTTTGCGGTACGCGGGCTTCTCACTGCTGTGGCCTCTCCCGTTACGGAGCACAGGCTCCGGATGCACAGGCTCAGCGGCCATGGCTCACGGGCCCAACCACTCCGTGGCATGTGGGATCTTCCCGGACCAGGGCACGAACCCGTGTCCCCTGCATCGGCAGGCGGACTCTCAACCACTGCGCCACCAAGGAAGCCCCATTTGTTTTATTTTTAGATTCCACATATAAATGATAACATATAGAGTACTGGGCTTTGTCTGACTTATTTCACTAAGTATAATTCCTTTGAGGTCCATCCTTGTTGTTGCAAATGGCAGAGTTTCATTCTTTTTTTATGACTAATATTCCATCATGTATGTATGCCACATCTTCTCTATCCATTCTTCTATTGATGGGTACTTAGGCTGCTTCCATATCTCGGCTATTGTAAATAGTGCTGCTGTGAACATCAGAGTACATGCATCTTTTTGAATTAATGTTTTGTTTTCTTTGGATATATACCCAGCAGTGGAATTGCTGGATCATATGGTAGTTCTGTATTCCTATGTCAGCCACACTGACATGTAGAATGCCAAAGTAGAGTATGCCAGGATCCCTGCTCTTAAAGGGGAAAATGCAAAGGAAACATTTTGGGTTTAAATCCTAAAAGCTTCATGTCACATCTGGGAACTTTCAAGGAGCCATAAACCTCACTGAGCCTCACTTTCCTTACCTGAAAAATAAGAATAAGATGGCTTCATACTTCCGAGAGTTGTGAGGATGAGCCCATCCCTTCTTACCCCTTGACACATCTGGAGTGGAAGGAACACAGGTTTGGGGTGGGACAGGCGTGGGCACATTAATTATCTCTCTGAACATCAGTCTCTTTGGCTGTAAAGTGGGGATAAAAACAATATCCACGTTGTAGTTGTATTGTGAGTATTAAATGTGATAAAGAATGTTTACTAACCAATACCCTGGCATGGAACAGGCACTGAATAATTAAAATGAAAGAAGGAATGTGTTCATTGTTAATGTCTGCTAAGCTGGTTTGGCTTCCCTAGTGTAACCGGCACATTCAGATTCTAAGAGGTCAGTCGGCTGACACCCTGTCCTCTCCCACTTCCCCCTTGAAGGTCCTACGCTTGGCTTTAAACATTTTCGGTCATCAGAACCTCTAGGAACAGGTGCAGCTGCCCACATCTCTCCACGGGTAACGACGGTGGGATTGGGAGTCAGGCGTCCTGCATTGCTGTCCCAGCTGCCACGTCCTGGCTGGTGAACTTTTGTTAGTTTTCTCGTCTGTAAAAGGCAGCGATTTCTATTTGCAGAGATGTGGGGATGGATGGTGTAAGGTGATAAAGCATCAGGGACCCAGCAGGGGCTCAATTCTGCAGCGAGCCTCTGTGGGGACAGCCTACATTTGTGACCAAGGTCCCTTTGCTTCCTGTGTCCCAGCCCTGACCACAGCCAAATGAACTAACAGTGAGTGGCCAGCGGCACTGCCAAACCAGGTGGAAATGGATTCTCAGAAACCCGGTCGTTTTTTAGTATTGACTTGAGTGTTATCTTTATTACCAGTGATAATGTGATAGTGGGTAAGAGTACCAACCCCAAAGTGGATTTGGGCAACAGCTCTGAGGTTAGCTTCAAGATCTTGGGCCAGTTACTTATCCTAAGTTTTAGGTTCCTCATCTGTAAAATATAGATATAACAGCCTCTACCCGGGAGGATGATTGTGGGGAAGAAAAGTAAGAAAGCACATGAAACAGTTTAACAGAATCACTCGTATTCAGTGCTTAATACACGTTCGCTATCTCATGCTTGTTACAATCTTGTGGATCTAAGACTTTAGAGAAGCCAACCACAGTATGTAGCGTTATTTTTGTGATGAAAATGGCACTGATGAAAATGCCTTCTAGCTACCCCACCTTCCACAGAAAGTGGGGCTGGGGGCTTGTCCTGGGCTCTCAAACCTCATTCATGGGAAGGGCCACCAGGACCCACCTGCACAGGTGCTCCCGGAGGCTGATGGCATGATGGCACCGTCCGCGTTACATGAACACGCAGGACGGGGCTGAGCCCCACGGAGCAGGTTCCTCTTGCTTGCAGCTCCTTTGTACCGTGAGCCCTTTCCCTGGAGTTGGGACACCCCACACACCGTGCAGGAACCCAGGGGACCCCCAAGGGGAGAATGATTTTAGGGAAACCTCACCACACCCTTTTCATACTCCCTCTAGGGGTCCCTGCCTCACCCTGATAAAGAGTAAACGCCCCAAGGAGGGCTGGGGTCCTGCAGAAAGATGACACACCTGGAGGCAGGTAGGCTCTAGCAGCCACCTAGGAAGCTCTCAGGTGTTACCTACTTAACAAATACAAAACATTGACTATACCTGGGCACTGCTCTAAGTATTTTACAAAAATTAACTCAATTCACCCTGGAAACTGCATGATGAGATAAAGGCATCATCATCCCCATTGACTGAGGAGGAAACAAAAGCCCAGGCAGGTCAGATAAGTGGTCCAGGGTTCAGCGTGGGTCAGGGGTGAGCTGGGAGTCAGGCCCATGCCGCCCGTGGTAGCTACTTTAAAGAAAGGGAGGGCTTCCCTGGTGGTGCAGTGGTTGGGAGTCCACCTGCCGATGCAGGGGACGCGGGTTTGTGCCCCGGTCTGGGAAGATCCCACATGCTGCGGAGCGGCTGGGCCCGTGAGCCATGGCCCCTGAGCCTGTGCGTCCGGAGCCTGTGCTCCGCAACGGGAGAGGCCACAACAGTGAGAGGCCCGCGTACCGCAAAAAAAAAAAAAAAAAAGAAAGAAAGGGAGGCTGCATTTCCCATCAGACCCTTGGGCAGAAGCACCCTCACCCACAACCAGGGGAAGAAGTGATGAACAGTGATGATAGCTTATCTCCAACTCCCAGGGATGACGGGGCCATGCCACACGGCCTCACCCAGGACCCCAGCCGGATTTCCTGACCAGACCTCTGCCCTGGACTACACCCCAGCCTGTCACTTAATAGCCGAGCCTCCGTGTCTTGAGCCATAAAATGGGGCGATGGTGTTGTCCACCACACAGACCTGGGGTGAGGGTCAGTGGTGCTGGCTTGTTTGTGAGACACTTTGGTCCCCGAGACCCTGCGCACGGTGGTGACCGTGGTCATGGATGGCAGGGGCTCCCTGCCAGGCGGTCCCGCCTCCGCCGTGACTCCCCGCTCTCAGCCCGCCTATGGCTGAACCAGAGACCCTGCCCTCCCTTCTCTTCCTGCTCGGCCCCCCAGGCTCGTCCCGAGCACGGAGGACCCCTCTTTGCTGAGTCTGAACCCCCTCTGTGATGAGAGTTACCCTCTGGGTCTGTTGCTGAGTCTTCATCCCTCCTTCCCTCTCTGACCTCACACTCCGCACGCCCCGTGCTGTGCCTCTGTTTTTCCAGAACCCTGACTCCAAACCACGGGTCCCCCACTTCCTCTCTGTTTTAGTTATTCATTGCTGCTTAACAAACTACCCCAGAAGGTCATGGCTGAAAACAACCAGGTGTATGACTTCTCAGGATTCTCTGGGTCCGGAACTCGGGCAGGGAGGGGTGGGGACGGCTCATCTCTGTCCCCTGTGATGTCTGCCAGCATCGGAACAAAGCAGACAGCTTCTCTGTTTGTTTGGCCCCTTGGCCAGGAAGGCTGGGCTCGGCCAGGATGCTGTGTCTGTGTCATCTCCGTGGCCACTCTGCGTGGCCTCTCCATGGCATCCCTCTAGCAGGGCAGTCAGACTTAGTACATGGACCTGGCGCCTCAGGGTCCCCACTTCACAGAGCAGGGCTGTCAGGTCTCCCTGAGCCCTAGGCCTGGAGCTGGCAGCATGTCTGTCCCGCCACCTTCTGTTGGTTAAACTGAGTCCCGCTCAGCCCAGATACGAGGAGATGGGGCGTGGTGTAAGCAAGGCGGCGAGTGTGGGCAGCGGTGGCTCAGCAGGTGACACTGGAGCCCGGCCACCACCTCTCTGTGTCCTTTAATGATGACGATGGTTGAGAGTACACCTGGATGCTTGTTTCTAACCTACACAGAAACTTGCCCAGGACTTTCTGCAGTGAACTTCACTGATAAACTCGCGCTCGCCCCAGCTGCCCCTGAAATTCCTGATTAATGACTGTCACCGTCCAGGAACCAGCGGTAACAGGAGACTTGGTGATCCGGGGTCTCGGGCTCGGCTCAGGCCCTGGAAGCCGCCTCTGCTCAGCTGACAGAGTCAGATAGGCTTTCTGAGAGCTGGCGCCAGAGCAGTGAGGGATTTGGGTGAGTCCATAACAAAGCGTTTCTTTTTTCTTGTTAACAAAGCCTGTCCTGATAAACCCAGGGGACAGTCTGCTAGCAGAGCGCTGCTGTTTGGCTTGTCCTCCTGCACAGCCCAGTCCCAGCTGCTTGAAGGGCTTCCTGGGTGCAGAGCGGAGCATCAAGACCCAGCAAGTGCAAGGCCTGTGCACCTGAACACACTCTGTGCTTCCGAGAGGATGGGGGCAGGGGCAGATCTGGACAGGCCAAGGGCGGGACCCGCAGGGCAGGGGGGCGGAGGAGGGGACGCATAGTCCGTGCTCCCAGGGCAGCGTTTCCCAGACTGTGCTCCTAGTGACACCAGCCCTGAGGATGAGAAGGGGGGCTACTCTCCAAAAGGGGTCCCCAGCCATGAGTCTAGGAAAAGCACACCTTCTAATGGTTTTCTTAGAGTGAATCGGCACATCAGCATACCAAAGGCTCTGAGAAGGCCTGCAGTTAGGGAACATGTCCAAATCTGCTTGGAAAACATACTCCCAGATTGTGTCAGAGATTCTCCTCAGGATAAGTTTCAAGACGAGCCTTCTGGAGAGCGCGTTTTGCAAGGGCTTCCTCCGGGAGGCCAGGGAGGCCCAGTCCAGCCCTCAGATGCAGAAGGAAGAGCTGGGCCCTGAGCAGGAGAAAAGGCGGCAGTCCCTGCAAGGTAGGGCCTGGAGCTGATGAGTCTGGGCAAGAGGTGGAGCGGATTCCGGAAACTGACCTGAGGCGCCCAGGCTTCATTTCCTGTCTGCCAGGGAGGCCAGCCTGGCTTCAAGTGCAGAGACCTTTTGAGCAGGCTCTGTCGCCCCCGTGAGTATGGTCCTGGAGGGGGTTGGGCATCTTCTTCACCCAGACCTCTAAGCCCCAAGTGGCTGTGTGTGACCCCACCCTGCACAGCCCCAGATGACTGTGTTTGCCCTACGAGGTCTGATACAAATTGCAGGGGGGCATGACACCTGTACTGCGTCTAATTGACGGAGCATAGTATTGAAAATGGAGATGCTTTGGCATTGGGTGGGGAAGAGAGAAAAAAGAAAGCGCGCGCGAGAGAGAGAGAGGAAATAATTATTCAACTTTTCCAAATCTCCTTCGCTAGAATGGGAAAAAGAGTTTCACATACATATTTAATGTGATTTTTTTCTTTTTTTATAAAGAAATCCAACCTATATATGTATGAAATTAAAAGTTCCTGAAAGGTAGTTGGTTTAATTGCATCTTTAAAAAATCCTGAGAGTTTTTCATCAGCCAGCGTGATGTAATAATCCTTTTACTCCTTACCTTCTGCTGAGAGATTAGAAAATAAATAGGATGTGAGAGTATTTTGTAAACCATAAAATGCTGCACGCGTGTGGGTTATCAGTATCCTATTGCTACTACTGATGCCTTTTGTCATGGACCGAATGTTTGTGTCACCCCAGAATTCATATTATTGATAGAAACCCTAATCCCCAATGTGAATATATTTGGAGATAGGGCCTTTGAGGAGGTGATAAAGGTTAAACGATGTCGTAAAAGTGGGGCCCTAATCTGATAGGGCTGGTACCTTTATAAGAAGAGAAAGAAGCATAAGAGATCTCTTTCTCTCTGTGCACGCTCAGAGGAAAAGCCACGTGAGGATGCAGTGAAAAGGTGGCTGTCTGCAAGCCTGGAAGAGAGCTCTCACCAAGAACTGAATTGGCCAGCACTTCTATCTTGGACCTTTTTTTTTTTTTCCTTTCCTTCCCCCAACATTATGTGACCCCTTTAAGCTCTTTATTTTGGTCCCCATCCTTCATGCTAGAGGCTTTCCTCGAATTTCTGCTTATCTCTGGTTGTCTGCTAATATTTAAGAGTGGACTTCAAAGTGAAATGGAGTTTTCTCTGTGGATTTGTGTTGGGGAGAGGGCTTGTCACCAAGTGGAACTGTTGCAAACTCACCTTATCATTGGGGTACCCTGGCTGTCATATGATTAGGTCTCTTCTTTTGAGTTGATCCCATTCCACTTCTAATGGTATGATTCACTTCCATGAGAAGTGCCCTCTCATCTCCTGCATGGGGGGTATTTCGCTGGACAGAGAAAGGGGTCAGAGGGTTCCCGTGTTTGGTACGTAGACTCTTGAATAGTACCCCTGCTTACAGCCTCTGTCCCTTAGGCTGGCAAACAGGCCGTAACTTCTCTGGTTCAATTTCTGTTGAACTAACTTTGTCTTCGTACTTGTCCATCTTTGTGCATTTATGCAGGAGTACTTTACATGTACTACTCCCCATCAGCATATGTAGTAAATGTTAGTACAGCTTAAGAAAATTCTAAATAGAAGTTCTAATATTTCCTTCCCATACCCAAATAAATCACCTTGTATACCACTTCCCTGGGGTTTGTGCATCTGATCCAGAGATTGAATGTGCCTTCATTGGGCCTGGTACCTCCTCATCCTGGACTCCCATAAATCTTCATCTCTGCGGTTTTTGGGTACAGCTACCCTTAGCCTCTCCTCCAGCTTCAGAAATTGACTTCTCTCATTTCCGGTGGTATCCTTTACTAGTCCCTTTGACTCTTTGGCTTCATACTTTAAGAATTCTTTAATTGTCATTTCAGTGACCTCTTGAGGGGGAAAAGGATTAACGCGTGTGTCCCGTCTGCCAGAAGTACATTTTAACAATTAACAGTGTAAACAGAAGAGCATAAACATTTAAACCACTTAAGTATTTTAAAAACCTCACATTACTGAAAGGTCTCTTATTTCCAAAGCACCTTAGGACATATTTCTTTGTGACAGCATCTCACAGGATAAGTAGCAGAGAGATTATTATCCTCGTTTCGGGGGCGGCAAGGCTGAGACCTAGAGTAGTTATGTGGTACAGCAGTGGGACGGGGTCAGACAAAAATGTATGACTCCTAGCTGTGGTTGCTGTTGTTTTAATCCCACACACTGGCCATGAACTCAAGGAGTATTCTGCATTTTTCCAAGAATGGCAATTCTGTGGAATTCAAGTACGTTATCGCTTACTGATGGACACTAAAGACTGTAATATACAGAGGGCACCCCATTTTGTATGAGCAGAGGCTTTTAGTTGACTATAGAAATGTAAACATGACCCTTCTAATGCATTTTTAATAGTCTCTATTTCTGGACATTAGTCAAAGTTTGCATCTTTAGCAGTAACAGATTTGCCATACAGGCCAATTCCTCCTTTAAGAATTCTTCTAAAGATTTGAACTTAACCCCAGCCGTTTCCTTTATTTCCTCATTCCAGTGAATTGATTCTCCAGTAGGTGAGTTCTGAGGTCTGTGTGGAGGGGTATTTACTTTGCTTAAATTGATCGGATTACCTTGGTCAGCATACAGGTTGATATTATTCTCTACCTTAACCTCTCTTGGCTGCTTGGATGTTGACTTAAAAACCCTTCCTCGCACACAGACTGAAAAAAACTACTGACTGCTTCCTTCATGCTCATTACTCATAGGTAGTATTTCAGCCTGACAGGCTATAGACAATCAATTATAAATTTCAAAAACATGAACTCCACACTGGTAGGTATATTAGTTGTGGTTAAGTAGTAATATGGTTGTGCTTGTCCCAGGTCAGGTCCAACCAGGGTTTCTGCCTCTGTAACTGTCTTTCCCCCTCTCCCTGGAGTTCTTTTACTCCAATATGGTCACTCAGTCTTTCCTGAACCAGACACTTTTAGACATTAGAAGGATGTAAGTAACTCTTTATCTATTTTTTGGAGGGGGAGGGGGATTCAACGCCCAGTCCTCTTTGCTGAGTCAATAAATAAAAGCAAGATGGTGTCATGAAAAAAAAAAACACAAAATTTTTTGGGCTAGATAAAACTTGGGCATGTATTCCATATCTGTCCTTACAAGCTATAGGAGCTTAGGTGAGTCGTTCATCTTCTATGAGGCTCAGTGTACTTACTCAAAGAGAGAGAATGATTATACCCCTGTTGTTGGGTGGTCAAAAAATTCAATGAGGTAAATTAAAAATACCTAGCATACACTTACCTGTAAAGTTAAACATATACTTACCATATGACCCAACAATTCAATTCCTTGGAAGCTACCCAAGAGGAAAAGAACAAGTGTCTACACAAACACTTATACACAAATATTGATAAAAGTTTTATTAATAATAACTTCAAGTGGAAATAACCCAAAGGTCCATCCGTGGGCCAGTAAATAAGCAAATTATGAGATATTCCTACAGTGGAATTCTAGTCAGCAATAAAAAGAATGAACTGTTGTTATATGCTACATTATTCTTAAAATAATGATGATTTTCGAACACATTATGCTGAGAAAAAGGAGCCAGACACAAAAGACTGCATACAGTGTGATTCTCTTTGTAACTCTTGAAGAGAAAAATCTAATCAGTAGTGACTGAAATCAAATCAGTGGTAACCTGGGGCCAGGGTGGGGGTGGGGATTGACTGGCGAGAGGAATCTCTGGGTGATAGAAATGTTTCCATATCTTGATTGTGGGGGATAGTTACTTGGGTATACACATTTGGCAAATTTACCAAACTGTATGCTGAAAATGTGTGCATTTTACTGTATGTAAATATTATTTTACTTAATAAAATAAAATTTTTAAAATGTCTGGCACAGTGCCTGACATGTAGTAAGTACTCAGTAAGTGTTGCTTCTCTTCTGTCTTTGGTTGGTGCTCAGGGAAGACAGCACTGCATGTCCCTGTCTTGGGCTCCATCTTGTGAAAAAAATGTGTGCATTTTACTGTATGTAAATATTATTTTACTTAATAAAATAAAATTTTTAAAATGTCTGGCACAGTGCCTGACATGTAGTAAGTACTCAGTAAGTGTTGCTTCTCTTCTGTCTTTGGTTGGTGCTCAGGGAAGACAGCACTGCATGTCCCTGTCTTGGGCTCCATCTTGTGAGAGGCGCAGAAACAGATGTGTACGTTGCCCCTCCTGGGTTCCTCTGACCTATGTGTGCACTACAGCTGTCTTAGTCTGTTTGCTCTGCTATAACAGAATACCATAGCTAGGTGGCTTAAACCACAGAAATTTATTTTCTCACAGTTCTGGAAGGTAGGAAGTTCAAGATCAAGGTTCCTGCCGATTTATTTTCTGGTGAGAGCTCTCTTCCTGGCTTACAGATGCCTGCCTCTTTCTGTGCCCTCACATGGCCTTCCCTTGTTGTGTGCACATGGAGACAGAGATCTCTCTTCCCTCCTTTTAATGCCACTAATCCTATTGGACTAGGACCCCACCCTTCTGACCTTGATTAACCTTAATTACCTCTTAAAAGCTCCATCTCCAAATACAGTCAAATTAGGGGTTAGAGAGCTTCAACATATGAATTTGAAGAGGACACATAGCATACCCTGTGTCTGAAGTTTCTCCCCCTGGGATTACAGAAGGATACTCTCTCCCTGCTACTGGCAGTCTGGACATGCTGGGGAGCGGCCTTTGGGAGTAGCCCTCAAATATGTATTTCTGGAAGTTGGTGTATAAATACCCCAGCTCTCACACCCCTCAGGTGGACTCCTAGGGGCGTGTTTTATACCATTTCCCAGAGTTTTCCCTTGGGATGAAGAACCAGTCACCTCCTGGTAACTGGCTTAACACAATACTTTTTATTGATTGCTTCATTTTCCTGTACCACTAGCCCACTCCCATTCCAATGTTCCCTCTACCTGCCAAATAAACCATTTAAACTTGAATCCTTATCTCAGGATCAAAATCTGGGAGAACCTAAAAAAAAGACAGTGACGCACATTTGTACAGGTAACTGTAATTTGAGTCAGGCTGGAAAAAATGGTCCAACAAATGTTCATATCTCAAGCCATGGGCAGAGGGATTAATTGTGGAAGAGAGGGTGATTCTGACATTGGGATCAGAGACCGTTCTTGGAAGAGGTGGGGTGAACTGGGCCTTGAAAGATGCATATGACTTTGACAGGGAGCTCTTAGAGGACCCAGAGGGAGAAAGGAGGAAGGGAGGGAGGGAGAAAGAGCAAGAGATATTGAGATAATGAGATAATGACAGAGAGAGAGAGGGAGAGAGAGAGGGAGGGAGAAAGGGAGAGGGAGAGAGAGAGAGAGGGAGAGAGGGAGAGAGAGAGAGAGGGAGGGAGACAGAGGGAGAGAGAGAGAGGGAGAGAGAGAGAGGGAGAGAGAGAGAGGGAGAGAGAGAGAGGGAGACAGAGAGAGGGAGACAGAGAGGGAGAGAGGGAGAGGGAGAGAGGGAGAGAGAGAGAGAGAGAGAGAGAGAGAGAGAGAGAGAGAGGGAGGGAGAGAGAGAGAGGGAGACAGAGAGGGAGAGAGGGAGGGAGGGAGGGAGGGAGAATATCGTGGGAAGGAGATTGAACATACCATTTGGTGAGCACCCATGCTGTGGCAGACACTGGCTAAGAGCTGGGTGTACAGAGCTGGGTGACAACCAGTCCCTATCCTCAAGGATGTCATGGTCTAGTGGGGGAGTGAGGTGATTAATAGATAATGAACTTGTCCCATTGCCCTGTGATTTGATGCATCATTTCCTAAGTGTTGTGGGTTCCCAGAGGTTTTCCAGTGTCAAGCATCCCGAGAGAGCCCTCAACGTGTAGCTCCCTCACACCAAGGTTCCAACAAGAAGGAAAACTCAGCTTTTGAAAAAACTCTCCTCAGGCACAGCTCCAAAATTCAGTCCAGAGTCCATAGTCTTGTTTTAATGGTTTTGGCTAAATTCATGTTCAGCATTTGATTTAGAGCTTGCAGTGTTAATATTTTGTGCATAGGGCCAGTTCTCTGGTGATTTTAATATTTCATTTATTGACGGATTTAACTTTTAATCGTATCCAAAGCCATCTCATTAGATGACAGTGCTGAAAGAGTGCTGCGGTAACAGCTGTCCTGTTGTTGGAATAAATTCAATTTAGACAGATGTAGCCCAAGGCAAAAGGCAATCATGATCTCTGAAATATTTTGTCATCCTCTATTACAAACAAATCTTAGCCTTCCCTGTGTGTGTGACTTGGACATGAAAGACAATTCTCCAAAGATCTTGGGGGGCCAAGGGAGAAATATGACCTGGACATGACCAATGGTCATTGTCACAGTAAACGGTACATGTGTGCTGTGTCCCTGTCACAACCATAGTTGGGCAGTTCTTAGAGGATTGTGGTTTTATCTGATTAATTTCCAAATCCCCAGTATCTTGCAAAATTTTTGATACAAGGTGGAGATTTATTAAATATTTGAATTCAGTGGGACCTGAATTTTTCTTTCCAGGCACCAGAGACTTCCGTCCTTGCTGCTGAACTGTTTACCAATTTTTAAACAATGTCTTTGATGACATTTTCTGATCCTTTTATGGTAGTAAGCTGGGATGGGCCACAAAAACATTGGGTGAAAAAATCAGTACACTATCAAAAAGATTTTTCTGTGCTGAGACATCCTCAATCTAACAAAAAAAAATGTAGCAGATAAATGATTTTGTAACATTGTTTGCTCCTGGAGAGCAAAGACTGTGTTTTATTTCTGTATCTCCAGAGTGCAGAAGAATGTTGAGTACAGGTTAGATGGACAATTAATGATTCTTGAAAGAATGCCTAATTACAAGTCCTACATTCCATCCGAAAGTCAGTTTCTCACAAGTACACAATGGGGGAGATAGGAAAGGCATGACTTAGCTGCTGCATGAAAGAAAAATATCTAAGCTCTTTAGTTGCTAATCGGCTCAGTAACTGTAGACTTATATTGATACTTACATGGTCCTCGAAACAGCTAACTTTTCATTTGGCCGCGTGATGTAAGGAAGTTGTGCAGACCATGGAGGTGACAGTCCAACTCTGATCAGACCATATTTGCACCTCTTCCTTTGGTTCTGGAACCTGTTCCAGGCTCTCTCTATTAAATTCTTGGAAGAAAACTCTCAGATGAAAAAAATATAGCTTCTCTGGGGATATAGAAATATAAGTTTGCTTATTCATTTAATCTGAAAATATTTATTGAGCAGCTTCTCTGTTCCAGGGGTCTCAGTGATACAGAGGAATGTAAGACATTGTCCTACATCCCAAGGAATTTACAATGTAATAGTGGCATCAGATAGAGGACTATTACACAAAGTGAAGACCTTTAGAAAAAACCTAGGACAGTGTAGGGCAAAGAGTAAGTGCCTACAGTATGCAATTTGAATGAATAGAATAAAACTTCCCAAACTTTAATGTGTGTGAGAATCACCTGCCAGAGAATCAGTAGGTTTGGGAATTCAGAGTTTAAGATGTTCCTCAGGTGATAATGATGATGTTGAATACAGACCTCACTTTTAGGGTGAGGTATCAGTAAAGTGTTTCAGTAAGAAACTTGACATGAGTGTTAGGGTTCTCCAGAGAAAGAGAACCAATAGGATATATAAACCTATATTTATTATGAGGACTAGACTCATGAGACTACGAAGGCTTAGAAGTCCCACCACCAGCTACTGGAGACCCAGGGAAGCCAACAGTGTAATTCTAGTTCAAAGGCCTGGAACCAGGGGATCCGATGGCATAAACCCCAGTCCAAGGGCAGGAGAAGACCTGTGTTCTAGCTCAAGCAGACGGACAGGGAGGGAATGAATCCTCCCTTCCTCCTATTTTTGTTCTATTCAGGCCCTCAGTAGATTGGACGGTGCCCACCCACATGGGGGAGGGTGATCTACCTTACTGCCTCCATTGATTCAAATGCTCATCTCATCCAGAAACACACTCACAGACACACCCAGAAATAATGTCTAATCTGTCAAGGCTGCGATGTAGTCAAGCTGACACATAAGATAAACTTCACAACATGTGGAGGGGGAGTGGGGGTGGGTGGGTAGGGAAGACTGAAGGTTCAGAGGGAAGGTTAAAACCAGGGCTGTGTTGGGAGCAGACACATGTGAGGCTGATTTGCTTCCTCCTCACTTATGATCCGGTGATTCTGTTGGCTGGTTGGCCAGCTGGGCAAGCCATTCCTCCCTCCCTCCTGTCCTTTCCCCTCCCCTCCCCTTCCTCCCTCCCTCCCTCCCTCCTCCCCTCCCTTCCTCCCTCCCTTCCATCCTCCCTCCCTCCCTCCCTTCCTCCCTCCCTCCCTTCCCCTCCCTCCCTTCCTTCCTTCTCCCTCCCTCCCTCCTTCCCCCCCTCCTCAGTGCTCCACATACAACCCTCCAAAAGCTGTAAACCCTGACAAACAGGACCCTTGGGTATTGGATAGAGTGATTTTTGGTTCAAGGCCCGTGAATTCCCTGGCTAGAGCAGAGGGCCAGATAATGGTAGATGCAAGGAAGATGCTTTGGAGCTTGTCACGGCATATTCTTGTGCTCTCTCCAACCGTTCCAAGTTAGTCTGATGTGAAGACAGACATTAGTCGTGGCGGGGTGGGGAGAGGGAGCAGAGAGCTGTCGTTTCAACCCATAATCAAGCCAGCTTCTTCTCGAATGCTGGGAAGAGCTTGTGGTAAGAGTAGTGGACGATCACTTCAAGTCCCTTGGGTTCACAGTGGACTCACAGATCCTCTCTCTCTTCATCAGACCTGTGGGAGCCTATATTCTAGACACCATGGAGCTGCAAGTCTGAGCTAGAGGTCTGCCCTGTTGGAACTCACTGTTGGGCAGGGGAATTTAGATAAGAGTGGAAATAACTGTGTTATCAGGTAGGAAGAACCCAGCATGACTCAGCACCTGACCCTTCCTGAATATTGTTGAGTGAATGTATATATGAACACCACTTGGTTCCCCCGTCCCTCAGGCGCTGAGTAATTAGGGATGGGATGCGCTGGTGGGTGGAGAGGGTCTTCTGTTCAGGGATGCTGGCCTGACCTACTTGCCTGGACCAGCTCCTCCCACCTCATCCCCTCCTTGTAATCGTCCCAGCCACTCACCTCACCACTTGTTCTCCCACCTCCCCACGCACTTGGTGCTCATTATGGCCTTCTTGATTTTGAACTTGAGTCTTCTGTCATGCTGCTGGGCTTTACTGCCTGTCCCACCTTGGGTGATAGCCCTCCTGACACCTAGGACCCTCCTCCCCCAGAATTTCCCTAACACATTCTGAGGACCCAGGTAGTCGAAGGGAAGTAGAACCGACCTCCAACCCAGGGCTTAGAGAAAGCACTGTGGAAGGGACCTTTGGACTGGGTCTTAAAGGGCAGGTCACTTCACCTTGTAAGAGCAAGAGAAATGGCCCATCAAGTCATGCAGAGGCATCCCTGCCCGGATGATCCCCACCCTCAGAAATGGACTGTACACTCAGCACCCCTCGAGTTAGTTACTGAAGAGTGAGATTCACTCGCTTGGAACCCAGCTCTCCTTCTCCCCTCTCTCATCCTGCAGGAAAATGAGTTTCTACAGGATCCTGCTATAGAAAGGGCAACATCCTCTCATTTGCTGTAGGCCCACCCCCATCTGATTCTGAAGGAATATTAAGGGTGGATAAAGAAATGTGTGTTTCTCCATCCATGATTTAGTTGCAAGCATGATTTAGGTGCTACTCTTGCTTTAAAGCTCACCCCTTCCATAAACCCATACCTGCCCCTCCCCTACTGCACATTCAGATGGGATGAAAATCCTAACTTTTTCTAGGTGTTTATTTATTTATAATTCATATATGTATTACTATACTGTATATGTATTATTAATTTATATGTACTTACAAGTATACTACTATACTATACCTTATATATGTCATATTATATATAATATAAACATATAAGTAATTTATATATGTATTATCTTATGTAATAGACACAAAAATAGAAAATTTAAAAGTGTGATATCAATATGACGTAGATAATAATATTCTAAATTACATTACAGAAAGCATTTTTGCTGCCACGGGAATTAGTAATAATATTTTAAAGTAGGTATTAAGACCGGATATGCTTCATTATTTTTGAAATTTTAACACTAGATGATACAGCAAGGTATTGAAGTTTGAAGCTCAGTCTAAAAAAAATGCTTAATTTTACTGGCTGCCAGAGTTGTAAAGGAATCCTCACAAAGAGGTGTCGATCCAAAAGGAAGAGGGCATTTGTGGCTGTGTTTACTTAATTATGATTCTCATTTGGCAACGCCATCCATCAGTGATGCAAAGGTTTTTATTGAAACTGGGCTAGTCAATTTCCATCTTCCTGGTGTCAGGCAGTTCTTCTTGCAAACTAATTGGAAGGTATTTCATTTTTACATTTTTAAACAAGTGGGTCCCAAACCCATTGAAACTTCATTTGGAAGATTTTTAAGCAGGCTAGAGACTTCTGTTTTAAGTGTGCATATGTAAGCGTTATGATAGTTGATAACCAAGTGTATTGGTAAGAAAACACATAGTGATGGAAATGCTTTCAAAAATCCTCTTCTGCACCTGAATTTCTTTGGAAAAGAGTTACTTCATCACTCACTCTTGACCTTGAAGGGTCAACTTCAATATGTTTATTTTTAAAAAAATATCTACCTGTGGCACACTGCTGAGAGCCATTTATCATCACAGGAAAGGTCAAACCCTATCTGTTTGTAAAGGAAAGCTGCCTCACGCATTTTCTAGTTCATTCAATAACTATTTCAAGTACATTCGGTGTTCCAAAGGAAGGTCATGGTCATACCTTATATTATCATGAAGTTTTGTGAAAATCCTACTATTCAAATACCCTTTTCCTTTTATATTTAAGTATATCAGTGGTATTCTGTGACACTGTGTGCACCTCCAGCTTATATTTCTTTGCTGTGATAACCTGAATGATGCTGTGAATGCATTTCATGTGTGACACTAGCTCTGTGACCCCACTCTGGAATCTCTTTTCAGTTTTAGTGGTTGTGCTTCTTCAGTGTTCCTGTAAAACACAGTTACTGTTACAGATTTAATTGTTGAGACTGTATCTTCTTCAATAACTTTCACCGTTCATACAAAGTAGTTCTTCACGTGTCCAGATCACTACATCAGGGCCCCCAAAAGGACACTGCACAATGTTAGGGGGCACACATCACGTAGACCACAATGTGTGTGATGTCTTCTGGAGTGTGCAGTGCACAACCTGGACAACTGTATGAGTCATTAGAATAAAATACTTCAAATCTAAATCCATAACATGGGACATGTCAGAAACATCTGCACTTTAATTCAACTGCCTGACAAAACATTGATACTACATAAATAATCATTTTACCCAACTTTTCCCACATAAAAACTTCTGTGTGTCTTCCAAATGTATTTCTGACAAAGAATGCAATTTAATTTATTGCCATATTGCCATATTGTAGCTCTGTGTAATTTCACCCCTGTTGCTGCAGCAGGAAAAATGAGAAATTCTTAAAAAAATCCCATATTCTGGATGCTTTACACTTTAAAAGTGAAGCCTATGTGTGTTTAGGGTATATGTGTTATGTATATAATAGTGGCTGGAAAGTCACATTTCAAACAGAACCCTTGTAATTTAAGTGGTTTTGGGGGGGCTGGCTTCCTCTGTAATTTGATTAGAATGTCATCATTGTAGAGTATCATCAAACCACCTTGCACTGTGGATGAAAAAATTCATACTCAGAAGTACCACCTTTTCCTTTTCTTGTGTACTTGTGCCTGTATTACTATATTATCTTCACCTGGGTATTTCTTTCTTTCTTTTTAAAATTTATTTATTTATTTATTTTTGGCTGCATTGGGTCTTCGTTGCTGCGCGGGCTTTCTCTAGTTGTGGCGAGCAGGGGCTACTCTTCGTTGAGGTGCGCTGGCTTCTCCTTGCGATGGCTTGTCTTGTTGTGGAGCACGGGCTCTAGGTGCACGGGCTTCAGTAGTTGTGGCATGTGGGCTCAGTAGTTGCGGTGCCTGGGCTTAGTTGCTCCACGACATGTGGGATCTTCCCAGACCAGGGCTTGAACCCGTGTCCCCTGCATTGGCAGGCAGATTCTTAACCACTGCACCACCAGGGAAGCCCCACCTGGATATTTCTTTGCAGAAAAATTTTTAAACCATTTGTCCATTTTCAAAATAAACACTAGATAATACAACCTATAACTTAACTGGGTACACACAAAATACAATAGGTGGCAAAATAATTTACAATACAGTGAAATTATCAACAAAGCACAGACATCACTGTCAAGCCATCTTGTTGGGGAATTCTGTTTCCCAACAGGATTCCATGTGTCCTAGACACATGGTCATATGACATATGAATTAAATAGGGTGCCAGGGCCATTTGGAGCATTGACTTAGTACAATGTAAAGTCTTTCTTATTTTTTAAGATAAATAAATAAAAACAGAAGTTTTATACTCTCCTCTGTCAGCATTACAGGATGGCTATATCCCATCTCAGGAATCACTGAGATTAAATAACTTCTTCCTCTGTGGTCCCACTTGTACCTATAGTTAAAAAAACAAAGTTAAACTTTTCTTTTTAGTAAAGTTACATGTGCCCATTGTAGGATATTTGGAAACTAGAGAAAAATGTAAAAATAAAAATAATCTACGCTACTACCCCCTCAGAAAGGATCACCTAAAATCTTGGTATATACCCCTCCAAGCTCTTCTTGGGTATTTAAAAACATAGAGTTAGTATTATACTGTTTATATAATATTGTATCACAAATTTTCACTTAACAGTAAGTTTCTGTATTTTTAGCAACTCCCTGTGAATATTTTGGTAGTATTTGGTAAATATTTTGTAGATATTTTGCTAGCGTAGAAAACTAACACAGGCTTTGGGGCCAGCTTGTCCTGGGTGAGGGTCCTGGCTTTTCCCACTAATCAGGCAGGTATCACTGGATGACTGACCCAGCCTGAGTCCCAGCTCACTCGTTTATGAAATAAGAGAAATAATACCTAACATTTGGGATTAAGTTAGATAATAGGTATAATACAGGGTACGTCCAGTAGATGGTTATTATTATTTAGCAGAGGCTGGCCAAATCTGGCCTGCCACCTGTGTTTGTCAATAAAGTTTTATTGGAACACAGCCTTACTCATTCCTTTATGTATTATTTATGGCTGCTTTTGCTCTATATAAACAGAGTTACGTAGTTGTGACAGAGACCCTGTGGTCTACAGAGACTAAAATATTTACTAGTTTATACACTTTACAGAAAAAGTTTGACAACCCCTGTTATATAATAGTATCACCATTTACTCTTCATAATGCTATAAACTTGAACAGAATTCCCTCTCAGTCTCCACTATGGCCTGGGGGCTCTGTGGCCTCAGGGGCCTGACCAGGGGCACTCTTTGACTTCCCTACCCAGCAGCCATCCCTCTGATAAGAGCATTTTCAGGGCAGGAAGGAAGTGCCAGAGAATTCACAAGCCCCCCCAGTAGCCCCCAACCAGTGTTGGACCGGAGGTGCTATATATATACCCCAGCTGCAACCCCAAGTCGGTGGGCTAACTCTGTCCCAGTCCCCAGAGCTGCCCAGGGGATTAAACTCTAATGGCTTGGTTTGGCAACTTACTTCCGTCTGTTTCCTGTCTTCCCTGTGGTGTTTCCTGGGATCACCTCCCAGTCAATTCCTTGCTCCAAATCCTTGTCTCAGGCTCTGCTTTGAGATGCTCCTGATCTCTTCCTTCCATAGCCCTTCTCCCATGTCTCTCTCTCAAAAGATAACTTTGTTGATTTTCACCATGTTGGGACGGTAGTAAACAGATAAGAGCCAGGTCGTAAAAAAGTTTTTATTGTGGATGAAGTGGCTGATCACCTACAAGAACCAGGGTGGATTGCTCAGGAGACAAACCCTCAGATTGACCCACTGCCCCTTTTCTGCACCTTCCCTGCCCTGTTGACTGCTCTGAGTGTCTCGGGCGCTTGGTGGCATGGCATCTTCCTGTCTGTGGGTGGTGACAGTCCTTGGAACCGGACAGTGGAGATTGCATGCGGAGAGTTAGAGGATGCTCCTGAAACACGTGAAGATTTAGGAGGAGGACTTATGTAATGAAGGACTGTTTCTGAGCATCCAGCAACACCGAAGTTCATGCTTTTTTCTCATTTTTTATTTGTTTTGCAGAGAGTTTTTCTGCAGCCCACAGAATGGCTTCAATGAGGGCCAGTAAGGATGGCATTCTAAGCCCAAGGGACTGGGTCTGAGCTTCAGCTGTGGACTTGACTCAACAGCAGGGAGGGCTGTTAATTACCTAATCTGTCTTTGTCTCTATTAGACCAGCTGGTAAATTGGGGAGCAGTTGGCCTTGAAAAAGCAAAGTAATGAAGGTGGGGCTTGGAAAACCTTTGGGTTAAGGGCAACTGTTCAGGTGTGTGTGTGTGAGCTGAGCTGCTGTTTTTTTCAACCAAAGCTCTCAGGAAAGGTAGGGTTGACAGAACCCACAGATGTAAAGACTAGGTTACAAGCTCTGTGTCTTGATATAGACCACTTGACTCCTGGCCTGGTGCCTCAGGCCAGATCTGAGACGCCTCCAGGGGGAGGCACTCGTGGGGCTCCCCGTCCAGCCTCAGAGCGCATGTGCCCGCATGGGGCCTGGGTGGCTCCGGGGCCAGGGAAGCCTGGGCAGTCCTTCCCTGCTCTTCCTCCCGGACGGGTGCGAGCAGCCTCCTGCAGTGTCTCCAAGACACGGTCAGACGCTGTGATCTTCCTGCCCTCGGATGCGGGTAGCTGTGAAGAATGGCAGCCAGCCTGGTGATGTCAGCTTTCAGGGGAAGATTATGTTCCCATGCCAGGGCCTGGCCACTGCCAAGACAAACGGCCATGGTCATCAAAGGAGTAAGAGGGGTTTTAATGCTTAGAGGGGAGGTTCCCCTCACTCCCTGCCTCTGGGTAATGGGGGGTTGGTGGTGGGAAAGAGGCCCGGGCAAGGTAGGGGACAGGGCAGAGGCTCCTTCGAGCCTGTGCATGGACAGCTGGGGAAGCAGGTGGGCAGGGGCTGTGTGCCTGGTTCCCAGTCAGACTCGAGCCAGGAGATGACAGCTTTAAAAAGTAAACTTTGGGGCTTCCCTGGTGGCGCAGTGGTTGAGAGTCCGCCTGCCGATGCAGGGGACATGGGTTCGTGCCCCGGTCTGGGAAGATCCCACATGCTGCGGAGCGGCTGGGCCCGTGAGCCATGGCCGCTGAGCCTGCGCGTCCGGAGCCTGTGCTCCACAACGGGAGAGGCCACAACAGTGAGAGGCCCGTGTACCGAAAAAAAAAAAAAAAAGAGTAAACTTTGAAATACGCTCATCATTGAAAATTATGAACAAATGGAAAAATTAGAAGAAGGAAAAAAAATCATTCTCTTCCCAAACCAAAGACAGCTATTAACATTTTAACAGTGTCTTAGTGGTCTTAAAAAAGAAAATCTCATTTTGAAAACATAGTTCAAATAATATCATAGGCAGTTCTGCAGTTTGCTATTTTTTTCATATTATAGCATAAACGTTTCTTCACTACACTAAAACATTTATAAAACAATTTTAATGGTCTTATCAGGATATTAATCCTGATAAAATGGAAGTACTGTGTATCAGTGAGGGTCCAGTGGAAAATAGAAACACTCTAAAGTATTTTCATAGCAAGAGTTGCCAGCAGGGCATTGGCTCCATGGGTGAAGAAAGAGCCAGGGAGGCAAAGCCAGGCAGAGGCTGGAGGGGGGCAGCCCAGAGACGAACAGCAGCAGAATCTCCTTCCGGCCCGAGGGCTGGACGGACAAGGGAAGGCGATGCTGCTACGTCTGGAAGCGGGGACTGTGGGGCGGGAGCTCGAGCAGTACCAGAGACTGCAGAGGAGATGCGGTCACACTGGAGATGCTACGGGAAGCCCAGGTAGAGGGGTAGATGGCCAGGTTCCACCTGGCAGCCGTGTCTCTCGTGGGCTAAACCTGACAGTGGCCCCTTCCTTGCTCGAGACCTTCTCTGGCTCCCGTTACCCAAGGTATAAAAAGTAAACTCCTCGCTCTGCTCTAAAGGCCCTTCCCAGTCTGACTCCAGCTTAAATGTCCATCCCGCCATCTCCCGTCTCTGCCCCCTACTCCCCATGAAAAGCCCCAGTCCTAAGCCCACCAGCCTTTTCATTGTTTCCTTTAATGCCTCTGTGCCTCCGTGCAAGCTCTTCCTGCATCCTGGAATGGCCTTCTTATCCTTGTCCGCCTGATGAGATCCGTTCACCCTTCTAGACCCAGCTCAACCGTTACTTTGTCTGTGAAGCCCGCCCTCACCCCTTCTCTGGGGCAGATGTCGTGGTATCTTCAGCGATACCGGTGTCCCACCTCATCTGGGGCATTCCCGGCGGTATGTGTCTATTTGTCCCCCCACTAGACTGTGTGCTCCTTTGTGGTCGGGGCCCCATTGAGTTCCTTTTGGCAGCTTTTACCCCTGTGTGCCCTGGCACAGGGTGAGCCCTCAGGGGAGCACAGCTGAATGTTTGAAAATGCTGTTTTCCTAGATCTGTAGCTCTGGACCCGGAGGGCTGTTAAGTGAGAAAAACAAATTGCAGAGTAATACATGTGAAATGCCCTGATGTTAATAAAAACAAAGAATGACACCGCCTACGTATGTTTTGTGAGCATGGAGGAAACTGTGGAAAGATCCATGCCAGGCTGACTCCCGTTGGCTACCTTACAAGGTGTGAGCTACAACGGCTGTAGGGAACATTAGTTTTTTACTGTACCTTTTAGCAGTGTTTTGAAAATTATGGGGCACTCATGTTACCTTTTTAATTTTTGAGAAGGAATTTACATTAAAAGTTTAGATAATATGAAAAGAAAATTATGGTTTCCTCCTTAGAATTTGGCTGGGTCCACATTACCTCATTCCCCTCTTCCAGGAAACTTCCAGGACCCTGGAGTCTGTGATGGGGATCCATCGGCTCTCAGTTCCACCCCTCTGCTTAGACTGGGGTCCACTCTGGAGGAGAGCTCCGCAGAGGGGTCAGAGTGGGGGAAGGCTGAGGAGGAGAACTTCACACAGTCTTTGGACCCCATCAGTCCCCAAACTCTAAGCTCAAAAAATTCAGTCCTTGACTCCCAGGCTGAACTGAAAGTGAGAGGCTGGGCTTAGCTTCCTTTACAAATGTCCTGAGCCATGCAGGCTCTTAAGAAAATTGATTCAGCCCCAGGCTTAATCCCTGAGGTGCATTTTTTTCCCCTAAGACATCAAGTTCATGGCTCTGCAATATCTGATTTAGATGTTTGGAAAATGTATTCTTTTTTTTTTTTTTTGGTACGCGGGCTTCTCACTGCTGTGGCCTCTCCCGCTGAGGAGCACAGGCTCCGGACGCACAGGCCCAGCGGCCATGGCTCACGGGCCCAGCCGCTCCGCGGCATGTGGGATCTTCCCAGACCGGGGCACGAACCCGTGTCCCCTGCATCGGCAGGCGGACTCTCAACCACTGCGCCACCAGGGAAGCCCGGAAAATGTACTCTTTGACAAGGCTTAATTAAAGTGGATTGCACCTACATGGGAACATTTTACAATTTCCATAACAAACACTACTATTACCAGGAGCAATGTATTTTTTTGTTCTATTGATGCCTTTTATAGTGATGTCAGAAAAAGAAGATTATGACTTCTCATTACCAGACAGATGGAGGAGAAGACGCATTTTGATGACCAGAGAGGGGAGTATGTTCTTCCCAAACAGTTACCTTAATAGCCAGCAAGGGCTGCACTGGACGTGAATGGGAGGTCCAGGCAAATGACTTTTTTATGGGCCTTGCTTTATTGCAGCTTCCTTTTGTACGTTATAAAACGAGATCCATCAAATGTGAAGCTGATTTTTCAGTTTGGCTAGAAATGAAGGTTCCACAGATTGTTATGTCTTTGTGAAAACTATTAGTAAAAATTAACAAAATTCACTTTCTGCCTCTCAGTTTAGCAACAAGAAGCTGGCTTTCCTTTAAAAATCCGTTATAATTAAATAACACTTTACATTTATAAAGTATTGTGAGAATCATCCATTTTTTCTTTTTAAAAATATTTTGTATTATAAGAGTAATACATTTTCATGGTAATAAACTGGGAAAACAGTCATTCTCTATATTAAATAAAAGTAGCCAGTTTTACCTACTCATATGATGGGCATTTTTGCCATATCTTTAAATAATTGTTTTAAACAC
Source organism: Mesoplodon mirus (assembly GCF_964341445.2). Lineage (NCBI taxonomy): Eukaryota > Metazoa > Chordata > Mammalia > Artiodactyla > Ziphiidae > Mesoplodon > Mesoplodon mirus. The sequence continues at coordinate 35,451,041 of NC_138990.1, read as the reverse complement.
CCTTTTATTTATTTTCTTCAGCTTTATGGCGGTGTAACTGACAAATAAAAATATGTATATTTAAGGCATACGACATGATGTTTTGACATATTGCAAAATGATTATCAGGATCAAGTTATTAACATTTTTATGACCTCATATTGTTACCATTAATGTGTGTGTGCGTGCTTAGAAGATTCGATTTAAGATCTATCCTTTTAGAAAATTTCAAGAACAGTAGAGTATTGTCCACTACCATCATCACCATGCTGTACGCTAGATCTCCAGAACTTATTCATCCTGCATAACTGAAACTTTGTACACTTTAATCAACATCTCCCAATTTCTCCATCCCTGCAGTCCCTGGTAAACACCATTTTTAATGGCTTCATGATATTTAACCTTGGATTTGAATATAATTTATTTAACCGATTCTCTAACGGTGGATATGGATTCTTTTCAAGTTGTTCATCTGTGTAAATAACACTGTGATAAACTTCCTTATAGAAAATCTTTGTCCATCTTGCTGATTAGTCTAGAGTTAACTCTGGAAGTGAAATTACTGGGTCCGAGTGTTTAAACATATTGCCAGCTAGCTTTCCAGAAAGTTTGTACCAATTTACACTTCATATAAGAGCACATAATGTGTACCTTGAACATGTTTATTAACCTTCGCCAGGCAGAAATACCTTCTTATTTTAGTCTCTTTTTCTTGATTACAGCAGTAGTTGAGGCAGTGGAGGCGTCTGGGCCAGCTCGTGGAGGGCCTCGAATGTCCTTGGTTCCAGGGATGAACACTTTGCTCTGTTTGAGGGACATTTTAGAATAATTCCATTGAAATGCTATGCTTTGGGTCAAAATAACAGTGACGTGTTTATGGAGTTTGTCTTGCTTCCTCCTCGCCATCAGAATTACCGTTGACGATCTACACACCTAAAAGGGGATTAGACCTCCTGTGATTTCCATTTGACTTAAGAAATAATCATGTCATATACAAATCCGTGAAGCCCAGGGTAGACATTATTTTTTAAGCTGACTTCATATAGAGTCGATTACCCTGAGTGGATTATGTTTTTAGTTCAGACTAATTATCCGTGAATTAGGCACCCTGGAGGATGTTCTGGCCACATCCATAGTCAGGGAGCATTGAGCCGGGCAAGGGAAACACATCACTGAAGAAACAGGGAACTTCAGAGACATGGCTGAAAGGCCAGAGGGAAAACTCTGGCTTGTAACGTATTTGTGGAACTAAATGGGGGGACAAAAAGCAGAAGCAATTAATTCATTTCTCTGGGAGCTAATTGATGAACCTTTACCTGAACTTTCCAAATCTCTTCCTTTGTTTCAAGTGCAATGCTCATTGTGTTTTGCATACCTGACTAATTAGAACATGCATTTCCTTACTTTGCCAAGGGTACGTAATTAATTGATCATGATGGGCTCCTGAAACCATCTTTGGTTAAGTTTTTTGAAATACAAGCAAATTGACTTGCCACCAGTGACGCAGTTCAACAACGGAATCCAGGAGTCCTAGGAAGAGGTGTGGAAGTGTACTTCTTTACTTGGCGATTATTAAAGTCACCAAGGGGTTAGGTGCTCATTTTACCGATAGACAATTGAAATAATGAAGCAGTATGCGGTGTATTTGAAATTTCTGGGATCAAGTTCACACCTTGCTACAGGTGTGGGTCATTGAACTAGATGGCCTCTGCAGAAGTGCTCACGTGATTCTGTCACAAGGCAGCCCAGGCAGCTCACTCTCCTCACCGAGGCCCTGTCTCAGCAAGGCTGGTGCTCTATTGCCAAACAGACAGCCTGGGCCGGACCCAGGCTTGGGACACCCAAAACAGGGCACCACAAAAATGAAGAAAGTTTCAACTTCATGGACCTATCCAGAATTTTTCAACCTTAGATATCTAGGAAAAGCTATCTCGACTTTCTCATAGCATAAGTTTTGTCTGTGTTGGGATTTGGAGTGTGTTTTGAATAACAGACATGGGTAAGGACGGAGAGCAGGGTACCATAATGTTTTTCAGAGCTTAGGGTCACTAAAGGATTTAGCTGGACGCAGCGTCAGCTAGAGGATTCTGTGCAGGATGAGATGACCAATAAGGTTCTCTCTCCAGAATCTCGCAGTGTAGGCTATACAAAGCTGGAGTGTGAAAACCATTTGACATGCCTTTTATCCAATGCTACAGAGCTCCCAAATGAAGCCTTTTTGCTTCCTGTGGCTTTTCCAAATAAGGAGTGAGATGTTATTAGTATAAACGTCAATGTAAATATGCATCTGGGTGTCAGGCCTGTTAGCTCCTTACCCAGAGGGATTTTACAGCCTCAGGTGGGTTCTTTCCAGGCTGGAAACAGAATGAGATGAGACCAGGCTTTCCTATTTTAATTACTTTTCTATTTGGAGCAATTTCAAAGATGTCTTGTTAATTTTCAACAGCAGGGTTTGAGGGTAAATGTGAAGGGATGCTCTTTTCATTTCTCTTTGGGTTTTCTAGCTTGCTCGAGCCAGATGGCTGTCCTGCAGCTGTTCCATGGAAAACACTGTGCCCATACAGGGCTACCAGATTATTAATGCTGGGATCAGCCGGTCACATTCTGTTTTGGTCCATATGCACATGTATTATGTCAAGGTTATCTAATACTTTACACTGATAGAAACCAAGGCTGAGCTGGGGAAATCTTTATGGAGCCCAAGTGATTCACCCACAGAGGTCAGAGTTACTTGCGTGCAGGTGATTCGACCTGATGCAAGAGAGCTGAAAGTAGAGACTCAGCTCTGTAAGTTCCCAGATGACTAAAAAGATGTGTTGTCACACTCAGACAGGCATAAAGAGACAGACGCACAGGGAGAAAAGGCAGTGAGAGAAAAGGGGCCTATTCTGGGATCCATGTGCTTGGCCTCCATCCTCTGGGCCAGAGGTCACAGGTCGGAGGCCCACCTGCCACCTTCTGCCCACAGACACATATTTCTGGCAGAAGGTTTAAAAATCTTGACTCAGTTCTCAGCCTTTTTTAAAAGGTAGCGATTTCATATAAAATTCTGACTTTCAGGGTTTTTTTGGGAAAAATTCCTGGTAACATAGCCTATCTGTGCCCATAGCAGCCATTTCTGGAACTGCGTGGGGACTGCGCTCAGTGTGCCCACCAGAGCCCTTTTCACTCTGCATCGTGCCCCCTCCTCTTCCTGCATCCAGCCTTGCTTCCTCCATTACCTGCTTGTCCTCTCGGTGTCTGAGCTGTGACCTGGGCTCTGAAGAGATGCTGTAAACACCAGTCTGGGCAAATCTCAAGTCTTTTGTCCTGCCCAGGCCTCAGTTTTCCCACATGTACAAAGACGAATTGGTTGAGAGAGGGTCCAGAGTCTCTCCCCACTCTCCCCTTTTGTGATTCTGGAATAATAAGGAATTTTAAAATAATTATTTTGGGGGCTTCCCTGGTGGCTCTCAGTGGTTGAGAGTCCGCCTGCCGATGCAGGGGACACGGGTTCGTGCCCCGGTCCAGGAAGATCCCACATGCCGCGGAGCGGCTGGGCCCGTGAGCCATGGCCACTGAGCCTGCGCATCCAGAGCCTGTGCTCCGCAACGGGAGAGGCCACAACAGTGAGAGGCCCGTGTACCGCAAAAAAATTTAAAAAAAAATATTTTGGGTATATATTAAAAGCCAATTCCACTTCTTCGGCTTGCAGATTTCTGAAATTCATGAAACACAAAGCCATTTATAATTTGATCCTGTGACACCAAGGCTTCCAGTAGCTTGGAACATTCTGGGGAGAATGGAAGGGGTAGTTTTGCTGTCGATTAGTCTCACATTTTAAACCAGCCAGGAGGCTGCAGGGACAGGCTATGGGCAGGTAGGCACCCTTGCTCCGTGCTTGTCTGGTGCCGTTTGTGTGAATCCAGCATGGGTCTGTTGAGCCCTGTTGGTTTTACAGGCCTGTCTCTTGGCCTGACTCTGGGTATATTCTCTTCCATCACAATCCATTTCTGGGATGAGGGAACACTGGGCCAGGAATTAGCCCATCTGGATTCTTGTCTTGAATCTATCGTGGACTCATTGCTTCACCCTGCTCACATCCCTTTCCATTTCCACCTCTGAGATTGGAAGAAATTTCTTCAAGCTCTGACATTCTATGGTCCTAAAGTTCATCCTGTGCTTCCATGGGGGACATCAAGGGAAAGCCCCCAGAAGTTGCTAGGCCCGCTTGCAGATAGCATGTCGGGAACAGGCCACAGAGCAGCAGGGGGTCCTGAGTGAGCTGTGGCTGCTGGTGTCAAGAAACTTTTTATCTAGTGGGAAAGATAAAGCATATACTTAAGACTCTACCATAGGAGAAGTAATAAGTGTCTTTCATCTCCTTTTCCTCCACTTTTAAAGGCCTTTCATGTTTCACATCTAGGCCTTTGCAGTGAAACAGAAAGAAATAAATTAAAAAGAAATCCAGAAAGATAGGAAATTGGGTTAACTTTCCCCTGTCAGATTTATTTTTCTGAAATATAGGTCCTATGACATACTGAAAAATTCTCTGTCCCTGGGGTGGGTTTGGATCAAGTTCAAATTCTTTGGCTGGCCCTGTCCCCTTTGGCATGACAGCCTTCTGCATTCTCACCAGGGAAGAGGAGTCCTGACTCCTGGCCCTGTCTTCCCCTCCACCTTCCTATTCCTGCTGGACCTGCCCCCCGACCCTCCATCTGTGCAGACCCAGGCCTGTTCCTGGGCGCAGGTTGCGTCTCCTCAAGGCTTTGCCCGTGCTGTGTGTTTTGTTCCTCAGGCTCTAGTTCAGACTATTTAGCCCCAGAGTTAATACTTTGAGCTCCAGCCACTGGAGCTTTGGACCTCGGGCACTCAGTAAATATTTGTCTTGTGAATAAATGAAGGAGTGAATAAATGAAAGGCAAGCTAAAGGGAATAAATGTTCCCCAGGCCAGGGTGGACCAGTTCTCATACAGCGTGACGTCTCTCCTGCTTTCACCAACTTCTCCCCGGCTGGCTGGCATACCCTCTGTCCTGTTATCAGGATGGCCAGTGGGCAGTCCCTAATCCAACGCGTGCAGGACTGGCCAGCATCTCTTCCAGGCTGAAAGAGACCTGATGTTCAAGTTTGTCTTTTTTTGATGCCTTAGAAGGCGAGTTCTCTGAGGACATTTACTGTTTTCCTTCCTCCAGGTGCATGGCTGTAGGGGAAAGCCAGGCCTGTCACTTTGTCTTCCTTAACTGTAATAACTGCAGCCGAACATCATTAGTCTGACTGGTTAGGGATGAAGAGCAGACGAAAGAAGGAGAAAGGCTGGCCGCGCACGTCACGTTCGAGAAACCCCCAGTGTATCTGCTCTAACTACTTCTTCTTTTTTTTTTTTTTTTTAAGTTTATTTATTTATTTATGGCTGTGTCGGGTCTTCGTTTCTGTGCGAGGGCTTTCTCCAGTTGCAGCGAGTGGGGGCCACTCTTCATCGCGGTGCGTGGGCCTCTCACTATCGCGGTCTCTCTTGTTGCGGAGCACAGGCTCCAGCCGTGCAGGCTCAGTAGTTGTGGTTCACTGGCCTAGTTGCTCCGCGGCATGTGGGATCTTCCCAGACCAGGGCTCGAACCCATGTCCCCTGCATTGGCAGGCAGACTCTCAACTGCTGCGCCACCAGGGAAGCCCCCTCTAACTACTTCTTACCGTGCCACCCATATTGCCCAGAAGTTACTCAAATTCCTGTTTTAGTGAATAGACAAGAACAGCCTTTAGTAGCTGTATGCGTCAGAATTCTCCACAGAAACAGAACCCATAGGAGAACTGGGGGTTTAGATCCAGCGTAAGACCCGCAGGCTTGAGACCTAGAAAGAGCTGAGTTTTTAGCTCAGTTTGAGTCCGAAGGCAGGAAAATAAAAATGAATCCCGGTTCAAAGGCCACCAGGCGGGAGTTTCCTCTTACTCAGCCTTTTTGTTCTATTCAAGCCTTCAAATGAAGCCCACCCACGGTAGGGAGGACAATCTGCTTTATTCATCTTCCGAATTAAATGTTAATCTCATCCCAAAACACCCTTCCAGAAACAGAATAAGGCCTGATCCAATATCGGGGCACCCTGTAGCCCAGTCTTATTGACATGTAAAAGTCACCTTCACAGGAAGCAAATCAATAGATTTTTGTATAATGAATAATGTTTAAGTGGTTTACAGAGCTTGAGCCTATTTTGTTCTGTTTTACATTGTCTAAATGTTCTGCAATTTTATCTTCACCATGAATGAACCTACTTCTCAGACCGTTGAAAAGGGGGACAGAAAGGGAGGGAAGGGTGAAGAGCGAGTGGTGAGGGGCACACATGCCTCTGTAAGGGATCCCCCCTTGTTTGCATGAGATTGTGAGTCAGCTTTTCCTGAGACCAGCTTGGCAGATGGAGGGTACCTGGCTTTCATGAGATTTGGAGGCTGTGTTTCGTCTTCAGGAACCAGAATTGAGAAAGCATGGGGGACTTCCAGGAGATAATTGAGAGGCAGCAAACCAGATTTTATCTCTGACACTCTGGGCTATTTCTAATACTGGTTTTACTGAGAACAAGTGACTTGAATAATGGATTAATTAATTACTGATAGGTATATTTGATTGAACGTTGCTTCTGTGATAAAGTGCTCACCATGTATTATTTATTATACTAGATATTTTATATGTTTTCTTATTTGATCCAACCAGCCAACCTACTGTCTGCATTTTTTGTCTCCATTTTACAGATGTTAAAACTGAGGTTCAGGGCCACTAAGCCACTTGTGCCAGGTTGCAGAGCCGGTACACGTGGAGCTGAAACTCACATGTTGATCATTCTGACCCCAAAGCTCATGCTCTCCAACCTCCGTGGTTCTCACCTTTGTGAGAACGTGCTGGTTTTTATACAGGCTGAGCAGTCATTCCCAGGGGCCTCTTAATGGAGTCCCTCCCCTCCCCCGAGATACCCACACACATTTGGAAGGACTAGGCTTTTGATGTGTTGGATGAAAATGGTTTGATGATCCTGTGTGTTATGTTGGTAAAAGCAGGATCTGCCTGTATCAGACGTCCATTCTTTCCTCATCACAGCATTATTCTGAGACAGAATAAAATTGCAGGAGAGGGCAGACAATTTTAGCTCACAACAATTTCCAATTTTAGAACACTTTTGCAAATAGTGCTGAAGGAGGTACATATTCCACGTGCAATAGAAGAGGACATTTTGTTCCTTTCAAACAAACCTGGAAAAAAAAAGACAACAAAACCCCAGCTTTTATTTAAAAAATTTAAAAGGCTGCTGCTGTGGACTTAGCCATCAGATTTGGGTTTCCACGCTGTGTCCTGCGCAGGACTACACAACAGGGGGTTAGAGAGGAAGGGAAGGCAGGCACTGTCCTCATGAGTGATGGACTTAGAGGGCTTGTTTGCAGGAAACAGAAACCAGCTCACATGCCCCAGGATAGCGGGGTCTTGGAAAGAAAGAGTTCATCCAGGTCCCGCGGGTGGGCGGCGAACATTGGGAAAGTGCTGGTCGCTCCACCTCAAGTGTTTTCCACGATCTCCCTCTGCTCTATCCCACACACCTGCTCCATTCTTGACAGGGATGCTTTCCTACTAACTAGTTGCCATGTCCACCACAGGGAGACGCATGTAAATGAAAATGCTCCAAAGGCTGAATAACTCCTTAGAAGTGGGAGAAACATCCATTAACTTTCTGTGTAGCTTGTCCAGTCTCTCATCTTCAATTCTTACACAACCTGGGCTTGAATGCCGCCTCCTACGTATGAACTGACTTTGTCCCCCTTCTAAGTCTCAAGTCCCCGTAGCTGTAAAGTGGAGATGAAGGCTTCTAGCACGTATACTTGCTGGGAGGAGTAAGTGAAAGCACCCTTGCAAAGAGCTTAGGAGATACCTAGTAAATAATAGCTCCTATGCTTTTTATAGCTCTCTCTAAGTTTGGGGAAGTGAGCTCTTGGGTCCAGGGTACTGGCTGGGTGGGCTGATGCAAACCCTGGTCCCCAGAGGCCTGGGCTTGTTTGGGTGGGGTCTCCACTCAGGGAAGCTGGGAGAGAAGGGGGCAAGAGAGAGACTGTGAGAGCGTAGCAGAGAAGGGGTGCCGGGAGCCAAACTGGGCCAGGAAGTGCAGATGCCAAAAGCAGAGTGGACCTGAATTAAAGGCCCAGAGAGAACGGAAGTGACCTTCCAGCTGTGAGATTTATGAGTCAAGGTCGTCAGCTGATTCAGAACAGGAAATGAGCTCGCGGTTGGAAGATCTATTAGGGCCGTGACCAAACCTCTGCTGCATCTCTAGCCCCTAGGTCAATGCTCAGCTTGTGACAGTGACTCCACAGACACATGTTAAATGAATGAATTAATGGATGAATGGCAGAGGGGGTAAAGACTGGCATACAGATCATTGTCAGAGCAAGGAGAACAGATGAGGCCCTAAGGAACTCTGTGATACGGTCATGGGTGGTGCCAGACCCAGGACATAGCTGAGGGTTCAGGAGCATAGCCAGGTAAGTTGGTGGAATAATAACACCATCACCGCCACCCTCATCTTATTCATAGCCACCATTTTTGAGTACTTTTTGGGGGAACAGATTCTGTATTCAATTGTCTTGTTTATTTAGTTATTGCAATCCCCCTGTGAGATGGATAGCATTATCTTCATCTCATAGATGTGGAAACCGAGGCTGAGAGGTTGAAAACCTTTCTGCAGATTACACTAGTGTGTAGACAAGCTGTGATTCAAGCCCACATGCCCCCGACTCCCAGCTATGGCCTTAGTCGCGTTGTTGTGCCGTCTGCCAAAATGCAACCTCCCAGAGTGGACAGAAATGGCCAGGCTGCCAGGTGGCAGCCCAAGTCTCAAACAGTTTGGGCTCCATGGCCCATCTTGTCAGAGCCAACCTGTGGTGATGCAGGGAACTGAGGGCAATTGTCTAACAGGCTGAGTGGGACAGTTGGGGCCCTGGGTTCATGAAGAAAGGGCCCATGACCATAACTGTACAGGGTGGGGGAGAGGGAAAGGCCCCGGCCCACTGAGCACCTCTCTCTAGTGAGGAAGCCCCGAGAAGGATGTGGCTGCATTGTGAGCAGCTCTCTCCAGGATGGGATTTTGGGTAGCAATTTTGGATGACGAGGTCACGGGACAGAAGAGCACATGGGTGTCAGGAAAGCCAGTGGACTGTAGACTGTGCTGGCCTCAGAGGCCTTGGCTGGGTATACTGGCCAGTTCTTGTAACATCATAGTAAGTAAATAAACAAATACGGCCTGTGAGCTAGCTCCCTATCTATCTATCTATTTATCTATCTATATATCTATCATCTGTTCATCTAGTTATCATCTATCTATCTCTATCTCTCTCTTTGTTGTCCGTCTATCATTTGTCTATCTATTTTCTACCCATCCATCTATTTTTTACCTATTTATCTATCTATCTATATATCATCTATCTATTCATCTAGTTATCATCTATCTACTTGTCTATCTCTGTCTCTGTTGTCTATCTATCTTTTACCTATTATCTATCTATCCATCCATTTATTATCTATCTATCCATCATTTGTCTATTGTCTATCTCTACCTATCCCTATGTGTCATCTATCTATCTATCCATTTATCACCTATCTATTTATTATCTATCTATCTGTCTATCTATCCTGAGGATCTCAGTGAAGAGCGAGGAGGTCTGTGAATAACTTGAGAGGACTTAATTCTGAGTGAACAGTCTTCAACACACTTCCCCTGGAGATATCCCCGTGGAACCCTCAGAAGTAACTTGGGGAAACTTAAGAGTAAAAGGTGAAGATTCAGCCATTGTACAGGTAGGGGTGGCATGCTAGTCAAAATCCTAAATTACAGTTTCCACGATGCCATTGCTAGTAACAGGCCAGTGAGACCCAGGGATGTCTGAGTTCACAAGGAAAATGGTTTTGGCTTTGCTTGGCTGAGCTAAGGACTGTGGGTATTGATGTGGAAACATCACTGAGAGACAGAGATAATTCCAGGGGAAAACGTCAGCCACCCTAGCATGACAGTCCTTTTCTATCTGAAGGATTAAAGGTGCCTGTGAATACACAAATCAATCAATGTGATACACCATATTAACAAATTGAAGGATAAAAACCATATGATAATCTCAATAGATGCAGAAAAAGCTTTCGACAAAATTCAACACCCATTTATGATAAAAACTCTCCAGAAAGTAGGCATAGAGGGAACGTACCTCAACATAATAAAGGCCATATATGACAAACCCATAGCCAACATCGTTCTCAATGGTGAAAAACTGAAACCATTTCCACTAAGATCAGGAAAAAGACAAGGTTGCCCAATCTCACCACTATTATTCAACATAGTTTTGGAAGTTTTAGCCACAGCAATCAGAGATGAAAAAGAAATAAAAGGAATCCAAATCGGAAAAGAAGAAGTAAAACTGTCATTGTTTGCAGATGACATGATACTATACATAGAGAATCCTAAAGATGCTACCAGAAAACTACTAGAGCTAATCAATGAATTTGGTAAAGTAGCAGGAACAAAATTAGTGCACAGAAATCTCTTACATTCCTATACACTAATGATGAAAAATCTGAAAGAGAAATTAAGGAAACACTCCCATTTACCATTGCAACAAAAAGAATAAAATACCTAGGAATAAACCTTCCTAAGGAGACAAAAGATCTGTATACAGAAAACTCGAAGACACTGATGAAAGAAATTAATGATGATACAAATAAATGCAGAGATATACCATGTTCTTGGATTGGAAGAATCAACATTGTGAAAATGACTCTACTACCCAAAGCAATCTACAGATTCAGTGCAATCCCTATCAAACTACCAATGGCATTTTTCACAGAACTAGAACAAAAAATTTCACAATTTGTATGGAAACACAAAAGACCCCAAATAGCCAAAGCAATCTTGAGAAAGAAAAATGGAGCTGGAGGAACCAGGCTCCCTGACTTCAGACTATACTACAAAGTTACAGTAATCAAGACAGTATGGTACTGGCACAAAAACAGAAATTTAGGTCAATGGAACAGGTTAGAAAGCCCAAAGATAAACCCACGCACATATGGTCACCTTATCTTTGATAAAGGAGGCAGGCATGTACAGTGGAGAAAGGACAGCCTCTTCAATAAGTGGTGCTGGGAAAACTGGACAGCTACATGTAAAAGAATGAAATTAGAATGCTCCCTAACACCATACACAAAAATAAACTCAAAATGGATTAAAGACCTAAATGTAAGGCCAGACACTATCAAACTCTTAGAGGAAAACATAGGCAGAACACTCTATGACATAAATCACAGCAAGGTCCTTTTTGACCCACCTCCTAGAGAAATGGAAATAAAAACAAAAATAAACAAATGGGACCTAATGAAACTGCAAAGATTTTGCACAGCAAAGGAAACCATAAATAAGACCCAGTGACAACCCTCAGAATGGGAGAAAATATTTGCAAATGAAGCAACTGACAAAGGATTAATCTCCAAAATATACAAGCAGCTCATGGCAGCTCAATAACAAAGAAACAGTCCAATCCAGAAATGGGCAGAAGACCTAAATAGACATTTCTCCAAAGAAGATATACAGACTGCCAACAAACACATGAAAGGATGCTCAACATCACTAATCATTAGAGAAATGCAAATCAAAACTACAACAAGATATCACCTCACACTGGTCAGAATGGCCATCATCAAAAAATCTAGAAACAGTAAATGCTGGAGAGGGTGTCAAGAAAAGGGGACCCTTTTGCACTGTTGTTTTGAACGTAGACTGATACAGCCACTATGGAGAACTGTATGGAGGTTCCTTAAAAGACTAAAAATAGAACTACCATACAACCCAGCAATCCCACTACTGGGCATATACCCTGAGAAAACCATAATTCAAAAACAGTCATGTACCACAATGTTCATTGCAGCTCTAGCCAGGACATGGAAGCAACCTAAGTGGCCACTGACAGATGAATGGATAAAGAAGATGTGGCACATACATACAATGGAATATTACTCAGCCATAAAAAGAAACATAATTGAGTTATTTGTAGTGAGGTGGATAGGCCTAGAGTCTGTCATACAGAGTGAAGTAAGTCAGAAAGAGAAAAACAAATACTGTATGCTAACGAATATATATGGAATCTAAAGAAAAAAGGTTCCAAAGAACCTAGGGGCAGGACAGGAATAAAGATGCAAACAGTAGAGAATGGACTTGAGGACATGGGGAGAGGGAAGGGTAAGCTGAGACGAAGTGAGAAAGTGGCATGGACATATATACACTACCAAATGTAAAATAGATAGCTAGTGGGAAGCAGCTGCATAGCATAGGGAGATCAGTTCAGTGCTTTGTGACCACCTAGAGGGGTGAGATAGGAGGGGTGGGAGGGAGACGCAAGAGGGAGGGGATATGAGGATATATGTATACCTATAGCCGATTCACTTTGTCATACAGCAGAAACTAACACACCATTGTAAGGCAATTATACTCCAATAAAGATGTTAAAAAAAAGGAACCTAAAATTTTTTTAAAAAATAAAGGAAAATAAAGGTGGCTGTGAATTCTTTGGCAGCCCTCCCACCAAAAGGTGGGGTTTATATCTCAACCTTTTGTATCTGAGTGGGCTTTGTGACCAATAGAATAGGGCAGAAATGATGCTACTGAGAAATCAGAGGTTTATACTTTCTGGCTCTTTGAACCCTCTGAGAACTTTGAGCCATCACAGAAAGAGTCTGACTACCCTGAGACCATCGTGCGGGAAAGGTCACGTGATGCCTCTTCAGGCTAGCTGTGCCCAGCCTTCCAGCCATCCCCCCTGGGCACCAGACATGGGAGTGAAGCCATCTCCTCCTGACCAGCCCTTCCGCCCACCGAATTCCACTGAATGATTTCAGTTGATGCCATATGGAGCAGAAGGTGTATCCAGCTGAGCCTCGCCCAAGTTCTTGACCCATAAAATCATGAGCTATAATAAAATGCTTGCCTTTTTTTTCTTTAAGCCACTGAGTTTTGGAATCATTGGAATAACTTGTTAATGAGGTCATAGATAACTAGAGCAATCATCCTGCAGATCTCTTTTTTGCCCCAGTTGGTGAGGGCTCCAAGTGCGGCTCATGAGAACATTTCTAGAGAGGAGAGGAGGTGTCATTGGCACATGAGAGCGTTTAGGGATCGTGTTGCTCTGAAGTTGAATCTTTGTGGATGAGGCCTTATTCTCATCAGCTTGGTTCTGGTAAATTATGTTGAGATGCATGTGAGCCCTTTGGGCTTAAAAAGACTGGGTTGACCATGATGGTTCAGGACTTCTGGAGGAGAAAGGGCCACCTCTTCCAGCTGCGAGCCTGCCAAGTCCACTAGTGCTGAAAGAGAAGGCCAGTTTGCCTGCGTGGCTGGGGCACTGCCAGGGTGTCCTGGTGGATAGGAGTGGCTTCTGGGGCAGAGGGCCTGGCTTGCTCTCTTTGGTCCCCTCACCTTCTGTGAACCTCTAGGGTGGCATTGAGGTGTCCTGTTCTTTATTTTGTATCAGAGTCAGACAGTGGAAAGAAAAGAACTGCTGCTTTGCCAATATTATAGCTGTAGAAAACCATGCCATGTAGTTTGAAGTATTGTATACATCCCTCTTTCTGTACGTGTTTATTGGCTCTGTTCTCTCTGCTTGGCCGTTGGAGCTAGGGAGTAGTTCTACAGAGATGACCAAGATGCAGTTCTGCCCTCAAAGAGCTCCTGTCTGCTAGAGGGCTAAGCCAAGCGAGTGAATTGCATCTCAGGGCATGAGTGCCACCTGGAGGACTGGGCCAAGGGTGGCAGAAGCCTAGGGAGTATGGCGACATCCTCTGAGAACCTGGGAATGGATTGGACACACCAGATACAATAGGAACCGGAGCTTTTTCAAAATGAAAAGAGCTTCAGAAATTGAGTGCCGCTTTAGAGGTCAAGGCAGGGGTGATAGTGAGAGGTTCAGGTTAGTAATGGATGCAGAGAAGGTCCTGTGTCCTTGGGAATTTGTGTGGAAAGGAGTGAAGGTGGTAGATCCTGACAGATCCCTCCAGGGGCCTCAGAAGTGAGCGATGACTTCTACTTGATTTCTTAGGGACCTGAAAGTGAGAGTGATGATGGTGAAGTATCTTTATGGAGTGCTTACTGCATGCTTCAACCTCTTTTAAATTCCCAAACATTTATGATGGTGGACATATCATTCCCATTTTACAGATGAGGAAACTGAGGTTTAGAGAAATTGAATGTTTAGATTAAGGCCACCCAACTAGTTAGTGGCTGGACTAGGTTTCCACCCCAGTCTGTTTCAAAATTTCACATTTCCTCTTTTCAGAAGAATCAAACTTGGAGTTAAAGCCTCTGAGATTAATCTGGTCCTTTGTCATTTTATAGTTTCAGAGTCAGATTAACCAGGCTTTGGAGGGGATTGTGAGATTGCCTACACAGTACAACTATAACTTAAAACTTCATTGCACTTTTCCTGCTTGAGAGGAGTTTAGAACAGAGGTTGTAGAAATGACCTTCACTTCTATGCAGTTTTCTGTCTCACAGATCTTGATCACTGTAACAAAGTGCAGTACATTTTCCTTTTTTTTACTCCTTATATGATGCCCATTTACTCAAGTCTCCCTCCACCTTCAGTAGGATTGAAAGTTATTGGGACACAAAATTGTATATTCTCTCTCATACTGATTTTATTGTGTGGCCAAGAAGACCAGAAAGAAATACATCCAAATGTTAAAAGTCATCATCTCTGGGTAATGGAATAACTACTGATTTGTATGCCTGTGTTTATTCTTTTTTCTGTACGGTCTGAGCTTTTTCCAATGAAAAGCCCATTATCTGATCTGGAAAAGTCTCAATACAGGCTGGCGGTCGGCAATTCAGATCAAGAGCCCTCAAATCCTGTCTCCACCCTGGAGGTCCAGTGCCAGGGTCCTCTTCCCCTGGGGGGAGCTGGGGAATGGGTGAAGTTGACGGAGATCAAAGCCCTCCTTTTGCGTAATTCACATGCACGTCTTTGTGTCCGAGTGCCAAGTGGAGGTGTTATCTCCTCACCCTGTCCTCAGAGATGTTGGAAAAGATTAAAGAGCCAAAGTTCACAAGCTTCTTTGAGCTTTCTAGAAGGAAGAACTGATATAGGACAAAGCATTATTTCTTCTAGCAGTAAAAGAGGGCGCCCTTAAGAGAATGCATTATGCCAGCTTTATTGATATTATATTGTTCATAATAAGAATACTGTGATGCCCCCACTAGGCTAATTCCCATCCCAGCACCCACAGTGAAACTGACATCTGACCGTGTTTCTCCCTGTCAGGGCTTCCTTTTGCCTGCAGAATAAAATCCAATTCTGTGTTAAGGAATATAGATTATCTCCTGACACTCTCTGCTCTCAGCACTCAGCCCCAGCAAGTCCAACTATATCCTGGGGCCTTTGTAGATGCCTGGACCTATGTCCAAAATGTCTTTTCTCCTCTTGTATGCCTTGAAAACTCCTATGCAACCTTCAAAACCATGATCCAGAGACCTCCTCTGTGAATCCTTCCCAGCTCTCTCTTCCCCTCTGGAATGCATCACACACTTCAGTGCTACATCAGTACCTCACACCTACTCCCACTATTACATGAAACACAATGGGCTGCTTTTACTTCCTCACTTTTCTGTGTTCCCAACTGGGCTGCGAACCCTTTGAGGGAAGGGGTGCTGTCTTATGCATCACTGCCTCCCAGTTTCCGGCAAACGACGGGCACAGAGGATTCAAACCAAAGAAGTCTGTTGAACTGAATGCTGCATGGTTGGCTGTATGTGATAGAAACATCAGGGTCCTAGCAGTGTAAGCCTTCAAACAACTCATAGAGGAGGGAAAAATCTTGACCTCACAATAGACATTTCTCTGTGTAATTTATAACTTGATTGCATAGCATAAATAAGGTTGTTTCGTTTTATCCTTGCTTGTTGGAATTGTGATTGAACAATCCTAGCACTTTCTTTGAAGAGCTCTGAGCCATTGTGAAATATTTCTCCATCCCTTGATGAAACAGTGACTTAAGAGAAATGAAGTCACAGGTGAGATGACCAGAGGTACGACTGCGTGCACAGTCATTGGCCTTGGAAGTCAGAACCGATGGGCAGCCAGAAATGTTCTGCCAGGCTGCTGTAGGGTGAGGGGCATTTTGAAGGAAGCCACTGGGGACAACTCGATTGTGGGCTTGGTCAACAGTGACAAAAGGGATCTGAGAACCTGATGCTACAGTGAAATGGAAACCATCTCAGATATGGAAGCCACTTCAGACGGGACTTGGGCTTAGTGCACAGCCAAGAATTGGCCTCTAAGGTTACTGGAAAGCAACCTGTGTTTCTGTCACCAGGTCCCATCCCCTCTCTCCCTTGTCAAATATCTCATGCCAGGTCCCAGTCCAAGTCTGATGCTGGGAGAGACATTTTATAAAGAGATTTTAGATAATCTCATCTTCCTGATATTGGCTAAATTTCAGCCTCCTCCAAATTAGCATGGCTGAGAGGGCATGTCTTCAGGAGAAAGAAGGCACATTGGCCTGCATTGTTCTCCCTTGATTCTGAGAAATTCTAGATTCTCTTTTGCTCAACAGAGTTCTTTTTTTTTTTTTTTTTTTTTGATGTTTTAAATATTCCTTGACCAGATTCCTGGGCATTCCATGCCAATCCTCAAAACTTTTGTATCAGATAAGATGAAGCAAACACACTCATGTTTTCAACATTTGCTGTTGGTGTGGAATGGAAGGGAGAGACTGTTCCAGGCTTTTAGCTCCAAGGGCCCCCATGTCTAATCGGGGCAGTTATTAGAATAGAGGTTTAGGATAGAGGTTTTCTTTATGAAGAGATCTGACCCCTCAAAGGCACCTCAAAGCACTGATCAAAGACTTAAAGACAGAGGGCACAGTGGCAGATTTGTAATTCTCTATCTTTAAACATCTCTCTGTTTTAAAAGTAATAAATGCTGGTTTTGTTTGGGAAAAACCTCAATTAGCACAAATTTATACAAAGGAAAATGTAAAACACTCATTGTTCCCAATTTTACCAACCAACTCCATCCCCCAGAGGTCATCACTGGCAACAGTTTTCTGTGGATCCCTCCTGGCATTTTTTATGCGTGTGTGTGTGTGTGTGTGTGTGAGAGAGAGAGAGAGAGAGAGAGCACGCTGCTTGAAATCTGTTACTTGTCTGTTTGTTGTGGGTTTAAGGTTTTCCATATTAGTTTGTAAGAGATCTTTGTCTATTAAGGAAATTCACCCTGTATCTGTCACATGAATTGCAAACCTGTCCCCACACACACCTTTGTTTGACTTTTGATTTTACGTCCCCTCCCCTTCCCATCCCCCGCCATGGCTATCTTAAAGATATTTATTTTTACCATATCTAATTTGTTGATATTTTTCTTTATGATTTCTTGTTTTCATAGCTTGCTTGAAAAGATTTCCTTCATTATGAGATTATAAATGTATTGTTTTCTTTCCTTCCTCCCTTCATCCCTCCCTCCCTCTCTCCCTCTCTCTCTCTCTCTCTCTCTCTTTCTTTCTTTCTTTCTTTCTTTCTTTCGTCTTTAATCCAATTGGAATTAATTTCTATATAGGAATCCAGCCTAGTTTTATGAAATAACTGGCCACTTGTCCCCCCACACTGTTGATTAAATCAGCTTTTAAAAAAAAGTCATTGGTTTCAAATACTTCCTTTAACATTGCACAAGTTTTCTTAAGGACTTGGGTTTATTTTTGAGCTCTTTGAGCTATTCTAGTGACTCTATTCCTGAACCAACACTAAAATGTTTTGATTACTATAGCTTTATAAAATATTTTAATATCTGGTGTTATCTTCCTTATTCTTCACCAGAGATTTTTCTGATTTTCCCTGAGTTTTTCAAGTGTTTTCTTCCCAAAGAACTATAAAATCACTATGTCTAGTTCTAAAAATATCCTGTTGAAATTGCGATGAACACTAGCAAATTATTTTAGTGATATAGGCACAGAGATATTAACAGCAGCTGTGTGTGAAGGGAAAAAACTGGGAGACTGAATGCCTATTAACAAGTTGATACATTCAAACACATAAAATGCATCAGTGAAAAATATGTATTGGTGTTATCTGCATCCATATGAATGAGTCTCCCAAGCATAATAGTAAGTAAAAAAGAGCAAGTCACAGAGGAAAAGGAAAACAGTGTTATACAGTACATGTATGTCTCCATGTGTGTGTGTGCCTGCATGCGTGTGTGTGTGTATAACATGAAAAAGTATATTTTGCTTAATAATACTTATTTAAGCAGTACAAAGTGAAAAAATGCATGGAAATTATAAACGCAAATTCAGGGTCATGACTACTCACAGTGGGGCAGGGAGGGGATACAGCCCAGGGGTAGGCTCAGGTGTCTTCAACGGTGTTGATATTGTTTTATCTCCTGCTAATGCAAAGATACAGGAGAGTGTATTATATTCTTCTTTATACTTTTTTTTTGTGTCTTAGCTGTCAATAATTCTTTTTTAATTAAAAAGGTCTACTGAGTACATAAAATAAGTCATAAATAAAATGGGAGGCTACACTTGTTCTCAGATGAGAAATGTGAATGTCAGAGTCATTTCCTTTCCCTGTGACTCTTAGTTAGGTGGTATATTTATCATTTCCCTTACTGCTTTGTATAGAGACTATTTAAATATTTATGTAATTATATGTTTGTAAGACTATAAATACAAAACCAACGTTGAAATAGGAAAATATTTACCTGATTATTTAAAGAGGAACTCCCACTCTATAGAAGAAATCCTAAAGAATCAAATGGCTTTGACTAGATAAAAAATTTTAAGCATCTTCCATATAACCAAAACATTATAAAAAATTCAAGACAATTGAGAAATTAGAAAAATATTTATAGTAATATGGTAAAGGTTTCATACACTTGATATATAAAAACGTTCACACATAATCGATAAGAAAACCCTAAAACTCTAGTGAAGGCAGTGAGAAATTCACTGAAGAATAAATACAAATGGCCAATTAACAGATAAAGCAAGCTAGCCATACTAAAGTTAATTAAAACAACAAGGTATTTGTTTAACTTGTTAAATAAACAAAGCTTAAAGATAAAAATATTAGCCAAAGCTATGAGGCAGGTACTCTCATTCACTGCTAGTGGGAGTTCTATCAGGTAAAACTTTTGGAAAGTAATGAGAAAATATCGCCGGAGTCTCAAGACAAATAACTCTGAAACAGTAATCCCTTCTAGAGATCCATCCTGAGAAAGTAGGCAGAAAACTTCAAATATTCATTTGTGTGGACATCCATCCTCGTTTGTATGTTTATTAACTCTACAAACTCTTCAAGGACAAAGATTCAGTCACTTCACTTTTTCCTGGATAAAGTTTTCATTACATCTTGTGGCTCTTAGTCCCACCTCCAGCTGAGGTAGACCGTGTAGAGAGGGAGTAGTGTTCTTATCTTCAGAAGCAAATGGGTGATAGATGCTTATTTCTTGTTTGGGAGGAAATGAGTCCCCTTAAACTCATGAAACATGGATTTCTCCTTAAACTCAGGAGAAATCCATGTCCTCCCTCTGGTGTAGCTTGAAGGCATGTGGTATGCTGTTTCTGTTTGGTAGTTTTCTGAGAAGCTCACCCAGAATCTGCTGTGGTTTGAAGCAGGGTTTCTCCACCTCAGCACTACTGATGTTTGGGGCTGGATAATTCATGGTTGTGGGGGCTGTCTTGTGAATTGAGGGGTGCACAGCGGCCTCCCTGGCCTCTACCCGCTAGGTACCGATGGATGACAAAGAGTCATGACAAACAAAAATGCCTCTGGACAGTTCTGAATGTTCCCTGGCGGTTGAGAACCCCTGGTTTAAAGAGTTCTTCCTGGGGCAGTAGGTCTCTTCTTCCTCTGGGCTGGGGACAGAAACCCTTCTCCTGGGTAGAGAGAGGAGTGTTGATCTGACATCCTAAGAAGAGCATGTGGGGTGGAATTCCATGGGAGGGGCCAACTTGGGGACATGCCACCTGCCATGCCGACTTCGTTACTAATCTGCTCTGTTCCCCCTTTCTTCCTCCCACCCCCAGCTGTGTGTTCTTGAATCACAGCTGCCAAAATGAAGAATGTGAGCTAGAAATCCCTCTATCTTCTCCCAAAAAAGCTTCACTTTGATCTGTTTTACATTTTGGTCTTTCAAATAAGTGTTGTAACAACGTCATCGGGTGTAGGTATGACGACCTGGTGCCCTGAGAAATGATGCCTGTTCTGGGATGGCTGTGTGGGCCCGTAGGATAAGGGCTCACCCCAGTGTGAAGGAGGCTGGAGTTTTCCATGGCAGGGACTTGGTGGTCCTAGTGGAGAGCCATTAGCCCTAGGGCAGGACACTTGATTGACCTTTGGCCTGGCCCACGCTGAAGGGCCTAGACTGGGAGGCCCAGGGGAGCCATAGAACGTGTCTGCTCGTGTTAGTGAGCTGGCATGGAGCCAACAGTGCCCAGTTGACTTTGATTTTCAGTTTGATTTTCAGGGGCAGCAACTGTGAAGTCCTCTAGCCTAAACGCAGATGTATTTGAGTTTAATTCTCACTGCAAGATGGGCCAGGATGGACCCTAGGTCACAGAAAGAGCTGATCAAGACCCATTAGGGGTCTCAGGGGCATCATCCATCCAAGGGAAGAGCTGTGCCTGCTGGGAACTAGAGTGGAGGGACCAGAGAGGCTTAGTTTAGAGCCATCCTTTTGGTGCCTCGATTTCCCCTGGATGAGAACTTTACAGACATAACTAAGAAACAGCATCACAAGTAGGCCCATGGGGGAGAGCAAGTCAGGAGACAGTCGAGTTCCACTTTTAAAAATGAATTAGTTTTTTTAATAACGGATATTTCCAGGGGACACTGCAGTTCTGAGATCCTCATGGTGGAGGTCTTCACAAAAGGTAGGACACCTGGATCAGGAAGGAGTCTGTTCCTCATGGACTTTATAAAAGGGGTCCCAGCTACCTCTTGCTCTTTCATGCATGTTTTATGTAGAAGTTGTCACAGAGGAAAAACATCCTTGAAAATTTATTTTGTTTTCCTCCCTCAACATGACGGAAGATTTTACAGAGATGAAGTGAGCAATACCTCCTGACTTTTAATCCTTTGAAATTTGAAAAGTAGTTTTTGTAGTGTCATTTGCCATCTTTGCTCTTTTCCAGATCTGTGCTTTTTTTTCTTTTTTTTCTCTTTTTGAGCCTAACTGAAACCATGATAAGATCTGCAGTTCCCACAGTGAGTATGACTTCAGAGCTCATTCGTCTGAAAGATGGAGACCTTTCAGTAAAAGCGCTCAGTAGCGTGAGTTCTGAAGGTAATCATTTCAAGATGGAGTGTTGAGAGCCACTCTGGGTTTTTGTCATGACGGAGGGAATCTCTTCTCTGGGCAACTTGACAATTTCCAAAGCAGCTTCACTGCTGGGCATGGTAATCAGGAGCTATTTTAGGGAGTCCTGAGCTTCCTGCTGCAAGAGTTTTGACAAATTGGACAAAAAGAGCCTAAATGCACATGTCCTCATATTCTTTTGTCAGTTGTAGATATGAGGATGTGTCCAGAATTTACAAGATCCAGGAACAGGCACTCCTTCTCAGGTGTGGTCTCTGGATGGGGCTGCCGGCAATTCAGCTTTTTGTTTAGAAAAGCAAGTCCAAACCTTTTTTTTTTTTTTTTTTTTTTAGGTTCCATATATATGCGTTAGCCTACGGTATTTGTTTTTCTCTTTCTGACTTACTTCACTCTGTGTGACAGACTCTAGGTCCATCCACCTCACTACACTATCAAACGTAAAACAGATAGCTAGTGGGAAGTAGC
Organism: Mesoplodon mirus; assembly: GCF_964341445.2. Classification (NCBI taxonomy): domain Eukaryota; kingdom Metazoa; phylum Chordata; class Mammalia; order Artiodactyla; family Ziphiidae; genus Mesoplodon; species Mesoplodon mirus. The sequence goes on along the minus strand of NC_138990.1, from coordinate 35,429,245 downwards.
CGCATCACACAGGGAGATCAGCCCGGTGCTTTGCAACCACCTAGAGGGGTGGGATAGGGAGGGTGGGAGGGAGACGCAAGAGGGAGGGGATATAGGGATATATGTATACGTACAGCTGATTCACTTTGTTATACAGCAGCAACTAACACACCATTGTAAAGCAATTATACTCCAATACAGATGTTAAAAAAAAACTAATCAGAACAAAAAAAGCAAGTCAAATCTACTATACTTCAACTGAAAATAAAATAAATTAAAAAATAAAAAAAAGCCTTCACAGCAAAAGAAAGAAAGGAAGGAAGAAAGGAAGAAAGAAAGAAAAGAAAGGAAGGAAAAGAAAGAAAGGAAGGAAGGAAGGGAGAAAGGAAGAAAGAGAAAGAAAGAAAGAGAGAAAGGAAGGAAGGAAGAAAGAAAGAAAAGCAAGTCAGTGGGAATTACTCCTGTTCCTCCTACTCCCACCAGCTACTTCCATTACCTGAATACAGTTTATCAGAACTGCCAGGTAATAGACACCGGCGTTCAAGAGATGAATATATTATATCTTGCCCAGGAAAAGAGACTGGATTCAAGCCCACATGGTGAGCTTGGACTGTTAAAAAAATATTATTCTCACCCCGGTTAAAGATGGTAAGAAAGACTCCATTCAAGGAACCACTGCAGTGGGGTTCTGCAGTAGGGGAGAGGGACTGGGCTCAACTCTAGATCAAAGTAGGGGTTTATAGCCAAGGAGTGGGTTGGGTGGTCAGCGGATGGAAAATTACCAAGAGGGTAGGGGGATTCTTGCTAAACTGACCTAGGATTGTTGCTGAGGCCAGGCCAGGATGATCAGATGTCACTTAGGAGGATACAGGGGGATTAGAAATTTGATCAAATATTGAGGGTGATCAGATATTACAGGGAGAAGACTCTCACTAAACTGACGTAGCAGGTTTCTTGCTCTTGAGGGCAAGGCCCAAGGATGTGGCCCAGTGGAGGAAGGGCTTAGAGGAGCCTGCCTAAAGCTGGGTTAAGGAGAGTCTTGGTCAGGACTTACCACTTCCGCCACTCATCCAGATGTGGGAGAAGACCCTCACTAGAGATTTAGGCCCAGAACCTTCCAAGGAAGCATATGCTGAGCACATACGTTCCTCCATTTCTCCAGAAGTGTCTTTCTTCCTGCTTTGAATGCTCCTTAATTGTGGCTGCTCTGTAATTCAGCATCTGTGAATGTGTCAGTCATGATAGGTATTTTACCCACATTAACACATTAATGTTTACAGCAGTCTAGGCTAAGACTAGGCAGAAGTAGATGTTTCAAATGTGAAAAAAATTATAAGAAAACTAAGGTCCAGAGAGTTTAAGTGACACACAGCTGGCAAATGTCAGATCTACTCTTCCAATCCAGGGCTCTCTTACTTCCAAAGTCCATAACTTTAGATCATTCTGCCTCATTCTAAATCTGTGTTCACAATTAACATACACATATCCTTGATTCTAGGATTAATTCTAGTGATTATCAATGTGCTTAAATTCAGGAACTTGGAGGCTGAAGTCATCCCCTCTCTCTATCTCCCTGCTTCCCCTTCTACTGCTTAGAGGCGAAGGGACAAATAAAAGATAGTTTCATGTTCTGTATACCTTATGTATTAGTCTGCTTGAGCTGCCATAACAAAATACTACAGACGGGGAGGCTTAAACAACAGAAATGTATTTTCTCACAGTTCTGGAGGCTGTAAGTTCAAGATCAAGGTGTCGGCAGGTTGATTTCTTCCAAGGCCTCTTTCCTTGGCTTGTAGATGGCTGTCTCCTCATTGTGTTTTCACATGGCTTTTCCTCTGTGTGCTCACTCGCGGTGTCTCTCCCTCTTCTTATAAGGACAACAGTCCTATTGGATTAGGGCCCCACCCATATGACCTCATTTAACCTTAATTACCTCTTTAAAGACCAGACTGTATCTCCAAATATATATTCTGAGATGTACAGGGGGTTAGCAGTTCAACATTTGAATTTTGTAGGGACACAGTTCAGTCCATAACACCTTATCTATTTAAAAAATCAGTTGGGAAAGATGCAAAGATGAAAAAGACCTTCTCTTCATCCTCCAGGAGCTTACAGTCTAGATGCTGATACCTAAAGAAATATAGGGACTGCTGAGTGATTTTGTAGCACAAAGGAGGGTCAGGCTACTGTGGGCTCTAGCAGTTAAGGAAGGCTTCTGGGAGGAGGCAACAGGCAGGGGACCTTGAAAGATGCATACACACTTCTAGAAACCCAAAGAAGAGTCTAAACATTAGATAGATGTGAGAAGTCAGCCCTCAGTCTAATGTAATTCTGGAAGCAATTCCTGGGCATCTACTCTTCTGCAAGCATTGAACTGAAGGTTGGGAATATAAAAACTAGGATTTGCCCTTGAGTTGCCCACACTCCAGAAGAAGGGTGATCTTAGAGCCATTCTAGGATTGATAATACGCTAGACAGGGAAGTCTGCAGCCCAGCCCAGCCATCTGAAGTTGGCTTGTGGGAACAGCTGTGGAGATGTGTCACTTATGGACCCAGTGTTGGGTACAGGTGGCATTGTTTGTGCTTATCACCTCGGCTCCATTCTGGTTTTCCTGAAGTGTTCCTCCTTGCCTAAGCCTAGCATCCCTCCCCTGTCCACATTGTTTTGATTGAATACTTCTGTCTTCTGTTCAGATTTTGAGTTCCATGTGGCAGGAATTTGTCCTTCTATGTTTTTCTGTTTGCAGAGTTCACTCTGCATGTGTGATGCCCCTTTGAAGTCACGAATGTTAATCGGAGTTTGGGTTCCAGCCACAACAGGTTTTGACCTGACAGCATTTAAATCCTGAAAATGTTTGAAACCAGAATGTAAACCCATTGTCCTCACCTCTCTAATTTCCATTAATTGCTCTAATATGCTGGTTCCTCTTTTTGACTGCATGCCCTTTAGAAGAAAATCATTGACACATTAATTACAGCTTTCATCCGGAGGTTCGAGCATTTCTAAACATTTATTTGAATTTCAGGCCAAACGGGGGGATAATTGCCTATAAAAGGATCGTGCTGGGTTAGATACTGAGATGGGGTTTTCAGATATCCTTCCTCCAGTATAAAGAGCCCAGTTGGAAGCCCAGGCATCTCCTCACTCTGTGCAGCTTGACCAAGTCCATTTTCTGTGTGGTGTGATAACACAGGATAATAGATGATACATTGAGAGGTAACCTTCAAGCTCAATGGCTGAGACATCCTTTCTGGTCCCGAGTTGTGGCAGGTGAGATTGCAAAGCCTGGGTCGTGGAGAAATGCTAAAGGAGGCCAGCAACTGGGGCAGCAGCAACTCAGCTTTATTGTCCTACAGTGAATCCCAGGAGGACCTATTCTGTCGATACAGGGTGACAGCCGTGTTAACTAGAACGGTGGATGGCCCAACTTAATTCCAGCCGATGGAGCCCGGCTGGGGCTGCCCTCCTTTTAAAGGCCTAGAGAGTGCTTTCGGGGTCTCGGCTGTCCATCTTAGTGGGAGGGGCTGATGGTCACTGTCTCACTTCATGTTGGGCCCCTGGCTTGCTTTCTCCCTGCCAGGCCCTCCTGACTTGTGTATATTTTTGCAGGTTTCATCATGTAACACTTTGCTTTAAAATTTCTTTAATGTTTACTTATTTTCCCCTGTGAAACCACAGATGGGGAATTACAAACTGAGGGTGTTAGCGATGTACACAAAAAGGAATTTTGCAAACAAATGTTTTCCATAAACAAACATTGAGATTGTTTCTTCCTGGGCTGTCACCACCCACAACCGGGAGGGAGGGAGTTGGAAGACAGCCTTCCAGCCTTCCAGAGCACTCTGATGGAGCTCCTGGCTGGAACGGGATTCTCCACTTGGTGAATTTCTCTTGGGGGCCGTACTCACCGCTGAACGGGTGAATGGAGCACAGGAATGGGAGCAGAACTGTGGGTTCTCACCCCACCCACTATGTCCTACGTGACCTTGGGGATGTCAGCCCATGTGGGCCTCGTCTCTACCAACACCCACTACATTCTAATGCAATCACATACATTGGTATAGGTAATGGCTACCACTCTAAACTACCATATATCAAATACTTACTATGTGCTAAACAGTAGGTTAGCCAATTTAGGTAGCACAGGCTCCGGACGCGCAGGCTCAGCGGCCATGGCTCACGGGCCCAGCTGCTCCGCGGCATGTGGGATCTTCCCGGACCGGGGCACGAACCCGTGTCCCCTGCATCGGCAGGCGGACTCTCAACCACTGCACCACCAGGGAAGCCCTAAGTATATGATTTAACCTTCACAGCAACTTTGAAAATTAGTTATTATGGTGATCGGAGAAGTAGCTTGCCCAAACTCATGATGCTAGTAAGGAAAACCACAGACCCAGAATGTCATTTGGACTCCAAAGCTTTTGCTCTTTTCTCCATATTAAGCTGCCTCTCAGTGATCATCTTAGACCTAGTTGGGTTCAAACGTGTGTGCGCTTGTATGTGGGTGTGTGCACACAAACATGCCTGTAAGCACATGTGAGTATGTAGTGTTTGCCACGGGGGGAGCCAGTTTTGTGTCTCTGGTCCCAAATCCCCCAGGACACAGTTTTATCATTTTATCCTAAGCCCTGGACCATCCTTTAGAGCCTCTCTCAGAATCCAGTCTTCATAGTTTTACTGTTTTAATTTTCTGTATCGTTGAAAGCATTGTGATTTTTTTGCACTCTTTTATATTTTATATGGAATTGAGCCCGATTTACAGATCATAAATTATCTAGCTGATTTCTTATACTTCTGAGAGTCCTGTACCGTGTGTGAAAGTTGTACTATTTTTGTTTTCTGGGCAGTAAGGGGAGTGGGCATGTGCCTCTCTTATCTGTCGCTGAAGCTCCGCCCAGCAATATCTCGTTTAATCCTCCCTGCAAGCTCTGAGATCAGAATTAAGATAATCGTTCCAGTTTTACAGCTGGAAACACTAAGGCTCAGAGAGGTTACAGTGCTGAACTCAAATTACCCATCAGGAAAGGTGAAGACCTGGAATTCCCTCGACCTGAAGTCCTGTCCTCCTCCCTGCTGCCCCAGCCGGCTGGTCATGCTCCTGCTTCCAAGGCTGGGAGGACTGCAGGCCCCCTTGAGAGGGAAAGACGTGGTCCACCCCATGAGTGCCAGGATCAAGGGCACACAGGGGCTCAGCAGGCCCTGTTCTGTGTTCTCCCCTTGTTTCAATAGAATATGGTCTTCATGCGGACAGTCCGATGTAGTCCACTGAGTTCATTACACTGAGTTCTCTCTGTGCTGATCTCACTAAAAGAAAATGTCACTGATGCACAGATGGCGGCACTGAGACTCGAGCTTTATGGGGACACTGGTGAAGAAGAACTGCCAGGAGATGGGGAATGTTTCCTGAGCACGTCACGGGTGGGGGGCACAGTACATCCCAAATCCACATCCTTTACATTGCACTTTATGCTTTTCAAAGCAAGCTCACTGATCTTCATTTGGATGCTTTATGGTATGGGGTATGGTTTTCCTCCTTTTATAGATGATGGAACAGAGGCCCAATGAGGTTCCGTGACTCATTCAGCATCACCCAGCAAGTGTGGGATGCTGGGAGCTTACTCTTGATGAGGCGATTGTGTGATGCGTGAAATGACCAGCCTTCTCCATGGAGCTGTTGTTTTGTAGCCACAGTGCCACCCTTCCCATCACAGTTCATGATTCAAACATCCTAGTTCGTGATGAAAAACACACACTTTCCCATGGCTCAGCCTTTTTGACATGGTCTGACTCTGATGACCGGGATGATCTTCTTTAGGTTGAACTGAAATCCTCCCTTTCATCCTAATTCAGGCCCCCAGAGCTTCACAGAATAAGTGTTCAGGGAACTTCCACTCTTCTCCAGGGCCAACATCTCTGATTTCTTCAGTCTCTTCTTACAGCAAGAATCTCAATCCCGATTGCCTTCTCTGGATGATTTCTGGATGCGCATATCGTGACGAGCCTTCAGTTCCCTGGGTCAGGTCTCATCAGTCCAGTGCCCAGGGAGAACTCTGAGGCTGTATCAGACCCCCTGGTGCTCTAGGTGAGAGAGTCTCTCAAGAGGACACGCCCCTCCATCCCACACAGGCCGTTTTCCTGCTAGGGCTCTCTGCTGGTCCTGGAGGCATCTGTCTTCCTCGCTACAGGTGAGCTCTGTGAGGATGGGCCTCCCCTGTCCACCCCACACACCTGTGAGCTCCATCAACAATAGGAGGCATTACTGAACGTGGGTTATGCGCCAGGTGTGGTCCGTGTTCTAAGGAGGCGAGACACAGATGTTGTCCTAACAACAGTTTTCCTCCATCTGTGGAGCACATTCGAGTTTACAGATTGTTTCCACATCCATCTTCTCACAATGACCCACATACCCCAGCCCGATTTAGTGGCGAAATCAACATCAGCCCCAGACTGGTGATAGATTTTGCTCAAGTCAGGGATCAGAAGAATAAGGGGATGCTCAAAACAGGGGCCAAAGCAAAAGTGATTGAGATGTGACTGTTCAGAGGCTGGTGGGGACGACACCGTTGCTTAGACATGGGCTGGTGTTGGAAGCTAGGGCTTTGGGAAGAGGAGTCCTAAAGACAAGAGCAAAGGAATCCCGAGGGATCCCGGTGCTGCTTAAAACGGGCTGGCCTTCCAGGTCTGCTTTTGTGTGTTCCCTGCTTGTGGCACGTGGGTCAACATGTTACCGAACGCAAGTGCATGTGCCCGACTCACAGGGAGGCCAAACAAACTGAAACGTCAGAGTTTGCATCAGAGGAAAGATTATTGCAAGGCCATGCCAGGAGAATGGGTGGCTCCTGCTCAGAAAACCCCAGACTTCCCCAACGTGTTTCAGCAAAGCATTATTAAAGGTCAAGTGACGGAGGGGGGTGGGTGGCGGTCCCAGAGTGTGTGATTAGCTCATGCACAATTCTCTGATTGGTTGATGCTGAGGTATGTGGAGTTTAACATTATCAATCCTTAAGTGCCAGGAGGTCTGGGGGCTACGTGCTCATGATCATCAAGTAGTTAATTCTTCCATTTGGTGGTGGTTTTTAGCATCTGAAAAACTCAGGAAATATTCATGAGATTATCTGGGTGATTCAGAGAGGAGCTGCAGCAGAGGAAATGGGGGAGGGGTCTGTCCCCGGAAGGCGCCATAGGGTCAGGGGTGCAACGTATGACAATGTGAGGATATTAACCACCTTTTACAGATGAGGAAAGGTGGAGATTCCTGGCCAGTTGTGAAAGTAGCAGTCGATAGAACCAAAATTGAATTCTGGCCTCTGACCCCCTAATCCCAGCCACTTTCTATTACCCTGGAGCCATTTCTACAAGGACTTCATCTTTCTTCCCAACCACAGTGACCTAGATTACAATAAACTGCCTGTACGTTAAACGCTCTATACTGTCATGCTGGGCTTCAGAATTAGGAACTTTAACCCTTTGTCCTTTATATGTTTAGCCTGTTAAAGTGTCAACAGCTGCTCGCTTAATGATCTGTGGTTTGTTGGTTGGTTGGTTTTTGTTTCAAAGCAGAAGCCAAATATTTTTTAAAATTTGTGTGTATTTCTTGTTAGATAATAAATTCTAGGGTTTCTCAACCTTCACGCTGTTGACACTTTGCTGTTGACACTTTGCTGTTGACACTTTGGACTGGATAATTCTTTGTCGTGGAGGGTGTCCTGTGCATTGCGGGAATGTTTAGCCATACCTTTGGCTTCTACGCACTGGATGCCAGCATGTTCTCTCTCCCCCGCCCCTCCGCCCCCCAAGCTGTGACAATCAAAATGAATTCAGACATCACCAAACATTCTCTAGGGGTCAGAATTGCCTCCTACATTGAGAATCACGGATCTATTCACATGATTGCCAATGTAAAGGATACTGCAGGCTTAGTCTCTCTTCCGCTTCTGCTCAGCCACTGAGCTGCTCATCACCGTTTTTTGTTTTATACTTGGTGTTTTGGGTTTTTACAAGAAGCCACGCTGGTCATTGCTGAGTGCACACAGGCCTTGTGTAAGGAAAGCTGAAGGGAAGGATAGACGCAGAGAAGGTGAGGACACAGAGAGGCTGAAGGTGGCCTCAGCTGCCTGGGGCCGAGGCCAGCTGCTCTCGACTGGGTTTGCAAACTTTGGCAAATGTCCACAAAAGGGAAAATGAGAGCAGGGTCCAATTCTGTGCAATCTACCCTGTCTTGAAAAACAAAAGGGAACAAACAACAATAAACTGGTTCACTGTTTCACAGAAGTGACATGTTTCTTCTTGCCCTTGGCTCACCCAGCCGTCCCCTGTGGCTTAGCCGAACGCCACTGTCTCTCCAGCTGCTCTGTAGTTAGTATCTGAGGTCTGCAAAGGGTCTTCCTGGCTAACCAAGAAAAATGCATGCACATTATTGTTCTCTCAACAAGCTTCCCCAAGCACGAGCACTTCCATTTGGCAGATGAAGAAATGGATTCTCTTAAGAGTCCATATTTCCTTTTTATTTTAATGAAAAAAGCCTCTCACTCAGTCTTGACCGTACAGAAAAGTTAGGAGTGCAGTGCAAGACACGTCTGTTTCCCCAAACCACTTGACAGTAGGTTGCTGACCTGCTGCCCCAGCACATCGGATTGCTTTAGTGTGCGTTTTCTACAGACAAGGACAGTCTTCCACATAAACAAAATCATAAAATTAACATCGATGCTTTGTGCTCTTGACAATCCTCAATCCCATTTGAGTTTTGCCACTTGCCCCAGCGACGTCTTTTAGGGCAAATGCATTTAGTTTAGAGTCACTTGGTGTACCTACTTGTCTCGTCTTCTTCGTCTCCTTGGGTCTGGAACAATTCCTCCACTTTTCTTGACTCTAATGACCTTGACACTTTTGAAGATTTCAGGCCAGTTATTTTGTTGACTGTCCATCAGTTTAGGTTTGTCTAATGTTTCCTCATGAATAGATTCAGGTTATGCATCTTTGGCAGGAATATGACAGAGGCAGTGCTGTGTCCTGAGGCCAGTTTCTTCAAGCGTCTTGTGTTTCCAAAGTGTTCTTTTTAAAGGATAATGGTATTTGCAAGCCAGAGTTTGGGTGTTAGTGGCGCTTATTGCTGCTATGTAGAACATTTATAGTTACAGATAAAAAATAAATAGTTAGGGCTTCCCTGGTGGCGCAGTGGTTTAGAGTCTGCCTGCCGATGCAGGGGACACGGGTTCGTGCCCCGGTCCGGGAAGATCCCACATGCTGCGGAGCGGCTGGGCCCGTGAGCCATGGGCGCTGAGCCTGCGCGACCGGAGCCTGTGCTCCGCAATGGGAGAGGCCACAGCAGTGAGAGGCCCGCGTACCGAAAAAAAAAAAAAAAAGAAGTTAACCTGCTGTATAAAAAAATAAATACAATAAAATTCAGGAATTAAAAAAAAAAGTTATACCTGTGTGTAGTATATGAGTTACACATATGTACACGCATTCCCTAGCTATGTCCATTAAGAGGGTCTAGGAAGACTGTCACCCTAACAGCATAATTTTAGCAATTTTTTAAACTTTAATAATGTCAGAAGCAAAAATACCGTAAAGTTACAAAAATCATTATTTGAAAGTTTATTTAAATCTCTTTTACGCTTATTTCGTTTAGAAAGTTTTGAATAATAAGTTTTTAATTTTTTTGGCCAATGTTTTCCATCATTCAGAAGGACTGAGCAAATGAAAGCGCGGCAGTTCAAAATTCACGAAGTAAACACCTGTAAAAGAAATGTAAATAATTAATTTTTCAAATGATGTGTTTTGGAAGTTTGCATTGTTTATACTCGGAAGTTATTAAAGTTTAAAACGACAACCTACATTTTGGGACCTGCGGGATGTTGAAAACCATAAATTCACACAATAGGTATAATTCCAAGCTAACAGAACACATGCTTTCAAGATTTCTCCCTGCCCATGTTTGTAACTCCCTTCTCTAAAAGCGAGAAATCTCCCAGAATGGTAATATGTGTTCCTATTCTGTCAACCCCTGTAGGTAACCAACCTCCCACACTTGCCGTCTCTCACCCGCAGGGGCTCCCTGCCCTCCCGGGCTCCGGCTCCCCCACGCTGGGCTGCGCTGCTGCCCCAGGCTCAGACGCGGACTTGCTGCCCTTGCCCTCCCTCAGCATCCGGAAGGGACGCTTTCCTCGCCCTTCTCTGGCCCCCATGCCCCTCAAGGGGGCGCTGCCTATCCTCCACCCCTCACCCCGCACCTTGCTCAGCCCCACCCAATGGCTTTAGGACTGAACTGTTCAGGAAGAGAAAGAGGAAGATGAACAGGAGGAAGAGGAAGGGCTCTTGAGGTGACATTTCCCCCACTGCGCTGTACCACTCTCTTTGAGAAGCCACAGCTTCTTACTGGTATAAGAGCGCCACTGGTGTTCTTACCTGGGTCTCACTCTTCTAGGTATCACTCTTCTCCATCCTTCAGCAGTGGATAACCCTGCTGATCATGTCTTCTTTCTTTCTTTCTTTCTTTTTTTTTTTAGTAAATTTATTTATTTTATTTATTTATTTTTGGCTGCGTGGGGTCTTCGTTGCTGCGCACGGGCTTTCTCTAGTTGCAGCGAGCGGGGGCTACTTTCTCTTGCAGTGCGTGGGCTTCTGATTGCGGTGGCTTCTCTTGTTGCGGAACACGGGCTCGAGGCGCGCGGGCTTCAGTACTTGTGGCTAGCAGGCTCTAGAGCGCAGGCTCAGTAGTAGTGACACGCGGGCTTAGTTGCTCTGTGGCATGTGGGATCTTCCCGGACCAGGTCTTGAACCCACGTCCCCTGCATTGGCAGGTGGACTCTTAACCATTCATTCCCAAGACAGGGAAGCCCATGTCTTCTTTCTTGAAACTCTCCCCTCCTTTGGCTTCAAAATCTTCACCCTCTTTTGGTATTTCTTCCATCGTATCTCCACTGGATTCTTCTTAAACTTTTGACTGTTCTTTTCCTCCACTCACCCCTGAAGTGTTGGTGCTTGCTCATGAGTCATCCTTGCTTTCCTTTTCTTCTCATTAGACACCATTTCAAGTGATCTCATCGCCAGGTCACACAGATAGCAGTGGATGAATATCATTTACCCAGTGCCAGATGTAATGAGTGACATGTCCCCAAATCGGAAGCTGTGTGTTAGTTAAACGGTTAACTCCCTTTGCTACAGAGCTTTCATGCTTAACATGCTAATGACCATCTGAATCTTCAAGAGTGATCATCTAAGTTCCAAACGTATTTGGCCTCCAAAATTTTTCTTTTGTTTTTGCTTTTGGGGTTTCTGTTAACACTTTGTAAAAACATGGGTGTTCAGTGGAGCACAGTGTAGAAAGTGCTGCTTTAAAGTGTTGTTTAAAGGGTGCTCCGGAGGACATTACCAGGAATGCACATTGCATGGCAAACTCAGCTGGACCAATCTGAATCCACTCTCATGACCTAATCACCGACCAAAGGCCCCGCCTCCTAATACCATCACACTGGGGAGTAGGTTTCAATATATAAATATATGAATATATTGAATATATGAATTTTGGGAGGGACACATTCAGTTCTCTAGCAGTTAGTATTTCACTTATTTCACCTTTGCTTTCTCAAATTTCAACAGGTCACTCGTTTATTAGAGAGAAACGTGTCATACCCCTAAATTTTAAAATCAGTGTACATATCTAAACACTTTGATCATACTTATAAAGAGATGCAAATGACATAATTTCTGGCTTCCTGTAAAATACTTACATTTTATAATAAAAACATTCCATCCCTTCTTTTAATGTATTTAATGGAATGTAAAACCCTAGAGACTTTATACTTACCATCATTCATTAAAAAAATATGTGAACAAACTATTTTTTAACAGTTGCAAATTTACATTGTTCCTTCTTCTTGACATTGTATTTCAATTTCTCTTCCCCTTCAACATTTTAAATTAACATAATATAGTTTTACACTTAAAAGTCTCTTATTAATCATCCCATCAGATGTCCCTGCAACAAAAATATGTACATAATTTGCAATATAATTTGTACATTCCCTTAATTATTAAACTCTGAAGCATTCACATTTTTTTCTATATTGGATTACTGTTATAATTATTTTTAGTATACAATTTATCAGTATATATACATATGTATATGTATATATACATAGCAAATTTGTCTACTGATAAACTAAATGTGGAAAGTAAATTGTACTGGGAGTTGTGTCTGTGAGATGGATCGGAATGGTTCATAGCGCCATGATTCTAGGGGGCAGTTGAGTGGTGTGATATCTCTTTGTTTTGTGCTCCAGAGGCAGCTTAGCATGGGGAGATTTCAGCTGGGCAAGAGGCACATCCTTGTTTTGTATGATGGGAGAAGGACGGATGCAAAAGGGGGGTGGTGTGGGAGATGAGAGCCACCATGATGCCAGCCTCTACTGTGGCGTGTCTAGGACCTCCTGAGGCATCACACTTCAGCCAGAAAGCACACGGGTATGACTAGGTACATAAATGTCCCCCTGGAAAGAGAGGTGCTGTATTTATTGCTTGCTTTTGCATCTCATTACCTAGTAGGCTTCTTTTTCCTCACCCCTTTGTCTTATGGGATCGCTTAGTGGCTGGGGGTATTTTAAGTACCAGTCTCTGTACCGAACATTAGAGGGACAAAGGTGAGTCAAACCTGGCCCCTGCTGACCAGATATTCACAATCAAGAAGGGAGATGTGAGAAGTCCACTGTCACTGTAGTACAGTGATGGGAGCTTATAGGAGGACAGGAGTGCCTTTATGGCTGGGGGACAAGAAAGGAAGTTTTCGTGGGAAAGACCTCCTTTTAATCGGCCCTTGCAAAAGTGGGTAGGGTTTCAACATTCTGAGAGGGTAGGAAAAGAACACTTCCAGAAAAGTCAGGAGGACAAGATAAATCTGGGTCACTCCTTAATTGGTGTCTGCCATCCATCAATCACTGACTTGATCAACGTCCCACAGTAACAATCAGGATGGCATCAAGTGATGTGTGATAAAATGCCTGAGACAAATATAGGTGCTTTAATCGCAATACACATTAAAGCAATTAACCTAATCATGGTGATGGTGAGAGACTGCATCTTGCTGTAAGGTGCAGTCATCTGCAGGGTAAAATAATAACAGCTGTTTCTGGCTTCTTATTTTTGTGCTTTTGACATGAACAACAGCTCGGGAAGCGGGTTTTATTATTATTTTCATTAAAAAGGAAACCAAGGCCTTTGGAGGGTGAGGTCTTTTGCCTCAGGACCACAGCTGGGAAATGACCAAGCTAGAATTCACAACCAGGTGTGTCTGACTCCGAGTCCTGTGCTCCGGCCAGCAATTTGTTACTGGCCTCCTTCTCTTGTACCTCCATGAAATCCCAGCGCGGCTATAAATTCAGTGCACAATTCACCTGGCAGGTTCCCTTCACACAATTCTGTTTGAGTCGCTGAGTGATGCATGGCTGGTTCTGCAGCTGTTACCTCAGTGGTTGTGACTGGCCGAGGGTGGCTGCTTGGACAACAGACAGCCGGAGAAGAAGCCACTGTCTCGGGGACACACCTCGGAGGATGTGTTCGTTGTGCAGCCACCAAGTGACTGTTGAGTGCATCCTTAGTCATTCTGTCATTCTCTTATTCATTCAACAAGCACTTATTGAGACCCATTATTTGCAAGACTCTCCGCTAGGTACTGGAAATATAAAAAGAAAATGCTCAATACAGGGGCTTAGCAGGGCGGGGGGATTTCAGACCAGGAGACCCTGAACACGACAGTGTGGAGGAAAGCCAGGGCTGGGCAGATCCAGAGTGCCCTGCCCGCACTTCCCGAGATTTCTGTCACCCCCTCCCTCCTTCCTTCATCCCTACTCTCATTTTCTTTTCATGAGCCTGTGCTCAGTATTATGATCTCTGTTTATGGACATGAGAACTGAGGTTCAGCTTAGAGAACTTGCCCAGGTACAGATAGATGGTCAAGGTGGAAACCCGAATGAACCCAGATTCCAGACGTCTGTCTGGGCTGGGGTCTGTCCAGCAGCTACATTTGCACAAACCCTTCTCATCCTGATTTTTTTCTGTTTCTGAGCTGAGCTATCTTCACCCCATTATCTGTGCATATCCATATTTGTATGCTTTGCTGCAGAATTGCCACTGTTTGATGGTGGGGTGCTTGGATGTTGCCTGAGACCCAGCTGGGTGTTACATGATAGACATTATGTGCCCTCCATCCCTTTCTAAAATAGGGAAACTTGTAATTTTGCAGGCCCAAAGGTTTTGGATCAAAGATTTTGGACCTCTTGCAGATAACCTAGTTTTTTTTAAAAAGTGTTTTTTTTTGGTTGTTGTTTTTTTTTGTTTTGTTTTTAAAGAAGTATATATAAAATGTAGTGGGAATTAGAAAAGGGAGGCTGCTTTCTGTTTTGAGGTTGTGTTGGGGATGGTGTCTAGGGCTGCATTACTGAAGTGCAGTGGCTTGAATGAGATGGGAAGCAAGTCACAGAGACCCCACGTGTGGAAGCAAGTTGGAGTTTTGGATAATTAAGATGATGCAACAGAGGAGAGGGAACTGGCCCGAGGCCACACGTCGATTAGAACTGCAGTTGGGACTAAAATCTAGGTCTAGGGGCTCCAGGCCGGGATGCCTAATGCCTCCAGCTCCGTGGCCGATGGCTGGGCCGGGAGGGCCGCCAGGAGCAGACAGCCCACATCCCCAGCACCTCGGGCTTGCCACGTGCGCATGGCAGCTCTCGTCTTTTGTCAGCTCCCTAGGTGTCGGACTGGTGGCCCTGGGCCTGTCACCGGCTTGTTTACAAGCGCTCCGCTGCCCAGCACGTGGCCTGCCTTGTGGTCCGCCGGGAGGAGGTGGGCGCTGGTCACCATCTCCTGGCAGCAGCTCTGGAGGGGCCCAGGGCTCTCTTCAGGCTCTCCACCGGCCGCTGGCCCCCTCGGTTGGGGATTCAGCACCATTTCAGAGAGGAAATTGCCTCGCGGGTTCTTGTTTTAGATTCACAGGCCCAGGCGCTGCCGACATGCTGGGAGGAGGGTCGTTTCCAGGCCCCTTGGAAGCCCCCATGGCCCGCAAGCCCCCTCCTCCTCTGGGCTGAGCTCAGAGGGCCACGCCCACGAGGTTTGATTGGTTGAACGTTGCCTGAGCAGCAGGGATGCTCCCGCCGCAGGAGATGGGAGGGAGCCGCAAAGCAAGGCCCAGAGAGAGGACGGGGAGAAAGGAGGGGAGATGAGGCCGCCTGAGCAGGTGGGGGCCTGGAGGAGGTCTGGCAGGAGGGAGCGGTGTGGCCCTGCAGGGGCCTGTAACGTGGCACCGGGGAGGCTGAGCACAGCTGACACCTGAGCTCTCGGCAGGCAGGCGACGGGCATCTGGGAGCCGCGGTGCAGGGGACAGGGCTGCAGCTGCAGGCGGGCAGTCTGGACAGAGCTGGCACACGAGGCAGCCGCGCAGGTTTGGAGACGGGCTCAGCCGTTCTGAACAGTTTACAGTTCCTTAAACAGCACGTCCGCTCTTCACTTCCGACTTCCTTCCAGCCTGCACAGCCTTCACCTAACCAGCTCCTACCTTTCCTCAGGGATTCAGCTAAGACATCACCTCCTGGAAGACGGCTCCTCCGCCTGCTCCTGGCTGTGCCTCCTCTGTGGCCCCCAGAACCCCCTGCTCTCTGCCACCCACTCCTCACAGGGCCTTCTAATCACCCGTAACTGCTCAGGCAGAGCCGGCTGAGGGAGGGACATTGTCTTGTGCGATTCAGCCCTAACATGCGGACAGCACCTCGTCAGTGTAGGACTCGGGATGCGTGCGTTGATCCAAGAGGACATGGACCAGGCCAGAACCAGCTGTGGTCGCAGGAATGAGGCGGGAGCCACGTTGCCGAGGCCAGTCCCAGGTCAGGGGGACCAGAGCCCAGTGACTTGGTGATGGTCTCTGGTTCTTTAGCTGCGTTGCCTTCAGGCTGACCTGGGATGGGACAGGAGTCAGTGCTTGCTGTGGGACGGAGGCTGCCGGTGGTCCTCAGGGGGAGGCAGCCAGAGTCGGTTCCGGGCAGAGCCTCAGGCCGCCTGCTCTCTCGTGTTAGAAACTCTGCGGCTGCTACTTGGCGCTTTTAGCTTTGAGAGAACATGGGGGCTGACCTGATGGAAGGTGGGTGCGCTGTGAGGTCGATGGAGAGAAAAGGTGTGGTTGCTTCTCACGTGGGCCCGGGCACGTGCCTTGCATTTTGAGGGATTTGAGGGCAGGCAGAGAGCGTCAGGCTCGGATGGACGTGGGACGGAAGTGCGTGGAAGTCGTGCTTTGCCCTCTCCCCTGCTCAGCCGTCCCCTCTCCGCTGCAGGGTGCACTTCACTCTGGGTACCAGCTCAGTCCTTTCCTGGCTCTAGGGCCCATTTACTACCCCTAGTTCTTGGTACTTTCAAGCTCCAAAAGGGCAGGGACAATGTCTGTCTCTCTGCCTGCAGTGTTCTTACTGCTGGGCAGAGTCCTTGGCACAGAGAAGATTCCAGTAGCCATTTGCTGGATACAAGATTCAAGAATGATAGGCAGCCACTGAGTGCCTCCTATGAGCCAGGAACCGTGCTAAGCATCTTGTGTACGTTTTCTGATGTAGACTGTGCCAAAGGCTTTGAGGTCAGTATCCCTGTGTCACAGCTAGGAATCTAGGCCAGAAAGGTTAGGTAACTTGACCGATGTCACACAGCCAGGAAGTCACAGAGCCAGGATGGCAGCCAGATCTGCTCCACTTGTTCCCGCTGCCTGGTCCACTGCACCTGCCTTTGCTAAGGCGGGACTGAGGCTTAGAACCTGAGCCATCCTTGTCTCCTTTCTCTTTGTTCACTATTTTCAGGCGATAAAACAATCCTTTCTATTCTGCCTTCATCATGTCCCTCAACTCTTTCTGTCTTAATCATACTGCAGCACCCCAGGGAGACCGTGAGTGCTTTGCCTCTGGACTCCATGGCCCCCATGTGAGCCCCTGCCTCCATCCATCCTGCTGGAGAAATTCACCTCCTTAGAGCATCTCCCCTGCTCAGAACCCAGGAGTGCAAAGCTCCACCAACTTCCAGCCAGCAGTCCGAACTTCTGCCAGCAGACACTCAGCTTTCTCCTCCGGCTCGACCCACACCCCATGACCAGTCCATAGGTCTTTCCGGAGCCTCTTTATGGATTTCCTTCCTTCCTTTCCATCACCTCTCAGAACCAGGCCCTTCAAGGCCCAGTAACTTCCTTGGTGACCTTTACTAACACTCCTAGTGTAGAGTTTGTCATTAGTTAAATCCACCTCTGCTCAGCACTTTCCAGATTATCATTAACGTAGAGTTGCCTAGAATAACTCTTTTCCCCTGCCATGGACTGACTCTCTTCTTCTGCACTACTAATTAAAAATGAACTCAAAATAAAAAGACTGTCAGTATTAAAGTGGCAAAAAATAAAATAAATAAAGTGAAAATGTAATGTCTTCTCCATTTCCACACAGTAGCAGCAGCTTCTTGTTCTTCCAGAGGGAAGCTTTCTGTCTGCCTTCAACTTATTCTCATTTTTAATTGCCTGTGGAGTCTAAAAAAACAGGAAGGTTGGAAGTTTGTGTTTGTTGGGTCTAAGTGATAACCCCCCCCAAATTCTATAATTATGTGCATACTGTGGTTAAAAGAGATTTCTCTGAGTTAGATTTATGATGATCATTTTTAAGTTTTTTTTTTTAAAGTTTTAAGATTTACGTGAATTGGAATAAGACATTCCCATTAAGCTAACTTTTTAGCTTATTCAAATTAAGCCTTAAGAACTAAAATAAAAATTAACCATAAAAAGATATGAATCCAGCTTCCACCCCAGGACACAGAGGGCTGGAAGGAGTACTACTAACCACCAGTGCAATGAAAAAGAGTGGGCCTGTTTCAAGTTCATGACTGTTTTTGAGACTGTCAGAGAGCTGAGGGCATAGAGATAACAACCTGTAGGGAATCTAAGGAGAGACTGTGCCCTCAGGGAGAGAAGATGTGAACAGGTGCTCACCTGGGGGAGACCCAACGTGAGTAAGAGGACGTCTGCTAGAAGAGCTGACAGATTGGTGAAGGCTGGGTGTGGGCTGGTGGGAAAGAGGGAAACCTCTGCAGCTGCTGAAACTGGGGGTCTGTCTCCTCTTACAGACGTTTCCCACAAGGCCTATGAACCCCATCTATTTCATCGAAGATCTGAGTGAGGGAAACAGCAGCCATGTGGGAGAGATGAGAAACTCTGCCCTAGCCTCTCTCCATCTGCGCTGCAGAACCAGAGCCCTAATCTGGGGCCCTGGGGAAGGGCCACTATGCTGTCCATGGTTATTGGGGAAAACTCAGGAGACGGCTGAAGAAAGGGAGTGGGGAGGGCCACTCCTCCTTGGGGAAGGGAAGGATCAGGTGCTGAGCCCACAACTGCAGAAGAGAGGAAGCAGGAACGCCTAGAAGGCCACACTCCAGGAGCCCAGGAGTGACGTACAGGCCTGAGGTTAATTCCTACTCAGAATTACAGAGATGGCCCCTTCCCACCCCTATCCCCGCCACCACCCTAAGGAGATTTCAGTGACACGTAGAGCAGAATACTGTTGGAAAAAGGATAGGAGAGGACAAGAATATGGAAAGGGAGACCCTTTCTGAGTCACAGCACAGAAGGAAGAGCAAACTCAGAATCAAACAGACATTGCCCTGGTAAAACCCTAGACACAAGCTGTCTCTACAGGAATTCTGAAGACTGTGATAAATGGAAGGTAACTATAGCAACCATAAATCTCAAGCCCAGCCCAGCCCCTGACACTAGAGACCTAGCCAAAGGGAAGGCATATACCCATTTCTAGACACAGAAACTGTTTACCTCAGTCTCTCCTGTCCTGCACATTCATGTCTTGCTTTCAACAAAAAATCACACGGTGTTTGAAAAGGCAAGAAAAAGCAACACCTCCACCCCCGCCCCACCCCCGCCCAAATATCCTAAACAGCAATCATCAGAACCCAACACAGGTATGACACAGATGTAGGGACTACCTGACAGGGCGTTTAAATAGCTATGATTAATATGCTAGAGGCCCAGATGGTTTCATGGGGAATAATACCAAACATTTAAGGAAGAAATAATATCAATTCTACACAAATTCTTCCAGAAAATACAAAAGGGAACACTTCTAAACTGACTTTATAAGGTTAGCACCACCCTATAATCCCATGAACATAGAGGCAACAGTCCTCAAGAAAATACTAGTAAATCAAAGTGTTCAGTGCATAAAAGGGTAATACATCATGACCAAGTGGGGCTCGTCTCAAGAATGCAATATTGGTTTAACATTTGGAGTTCGAACAATGTAATTCACTTATTAAGATGCTAAAGAATACAAACTCTATATGATCATCTCAGTAGAGACATGAAAAGCATTTGGCAAATTTTAACACCTATTCATGGTATAAACGTAGGCAATTTAGGAATAGAAGGGGACTTCCTTCACCTAATAAAGAGTGGCAGGGGATCCCAGGATCAAATGCAATCTGTAATGAATGAATCTAACTGCATACAATTATATGACACAACCTCAGTGGAGGTGGTGGGGAATAAGGACCTAAGAAACTTTGGAAAATAGTGGTTTGCCTGGATGTTATAAGGTTAAAGACAGAAAAGAACTACTGATCAACACTGGACTCTGATTGGTAAGGTTGTTTCTCACAGGGTATAAGTTAGCAATTCTGAAACTACATGTCTGCTAGGGTTTAACAGATAAGTACATAAACTGTAGCTAATGAGAACAGGGTTTCTCACTGTCAGAGAAAGAAAATACAAATAAGCAAGGGGCACTGAAGATTAGAATGAACTCTGAGTTGCTGGATTAGATTTAGAGATATCAATATGAACTCATGTTTATTTTTTTTTATAAATTTATTTATTTATTTATTTTTGGCTGTGTTGGGTCTTCGTTTCTGTGTGAGGGCTTTCTCTAATTGTGGCAAGCAGGGGCCACTCTTCATCGTGGTGCGCGGGCCTCTCACTATCGCGGCCTCTCTTGTTGCGGAGCACAGGCTCCAGACGCGCAGGCTCAGTAGTTGTGGCTCACGGGCCTAGTTGCTCCGTGGTGTGTGGGATCCTCCCAGACCAGGGCTCGAACCCGTGTCCCCTGCATTGGCAGGCAGACTCTCAACCACTGCGCCACCAAGGAAGCCCAGAACTCATGTTTATTTTGATGTGTCAGTGTGTGTACAGCTAGATAGATACAGAAATAATTATAGGTGTGTATATATTGTTACAGAAAAAATTATTCTAAAGCTGATTAAAAATGGTAAGGAAGGCTTTATTAGGACTATTGCAATAGGGGTAGTTCAATAGAGAAGAGAGATTGGGCTCAACTCTGAATGCAGCAAAGACAGCTGGAGACATATAGCCGCCAGAGTGAGGTGGTCAGTGGATGGAAAATTACTGAGGATATATTGAGGGTAGAGGATTCTTGTTCAACTGACCCAACAGGATTCTTGCTAAAGGCATGTCAAGAACTTAGATATCAAAGGTGGGGGGTTAGGAACTTGACCAGATATCAAGGGGGTGATTAGATATAAAGAAACCTTGCAGGATTCTTTGCTAAGACTGGGCTGGGTAGGCCAAAGATCAGGATGGGGCTAAGGTCAAGATCTAGTCAGGAAGAGGGCCCAGAGGAGCCCAACAAGAGTTTGGTCAAGGAGAGTTTTGTCAGCATACGTGACCTACTATATGTGAACTACTATACATACAACTGTTTCCTAGCTCTGCTGAGAAAGCCTACAAGCAGGGACACCTCAGTAGCAATGAATACACCCAGCTCCCAGATACTGGTTGCTAAATACCACTCTCCAGCAAAAGGAACCAGGGCTCCTTGGAGAAACGGCTGAATCTAGGGTTGGGGCAGGGAGAGAAAAGGAAACTAATACACTGATTTGACTGAGTAAATAGGGGAGAAGGGGCAAATCTTCCTGATAGAAGAGTTCTAATTAATAAATGTATAAGGAATAAAAAAGTCGCTATTAGAGCAATGCAGTTATGATAGCTACAGTCAAGATCAATTGATACGTTCTAAAATTCATCAGTGAAACTTTAAGGAGAAACAGGACCTTTGCATAGGCACAAAGTATCTCCTCACATAGGCACAAAGTATCTCTTCACATAGGCACAAAGTATCTCCTCATATAGGCACAAAGTATCTCCTCACATGTTTACTAATTACTGTGGTGTTTTTTACATATGACTGCAAATTCTTTGATTCTTCTCTCTCCAGAAAGCAGAGCTTGATACCTATTTCCTTGAGCACGGGCTGGACTTCGTGACTAGCTTTTAGCAAATAGAGAACAGCAAGGGAAAGTCAGCACCTTCATCATAAGGTTACACTCAGCGGTCATAGGTCATGTTGGTCACATGTCCCTAATATGATGTGATGAGGACATCCCATCTTGTGGTTTCCTCTCCACAAATCCAGAGCTTCAGTCTAATCAACAACATCCCACAGATGCAACATCCTATCTTGGATTGGATTCTGGAACAGAAAAAAGGGCATTCCTGGAAACACTGAGAAAATTCTAAGAAAATCTGTGGTTTAATATCAATTTAATTTCTTAGTTTTGATAAATGGACCAAAGTTTTGTAACATTAGAGGAAGCTGGTTGAAAGGTATAGGGAAAACTCTGGACTATCTTTCATATCTTCGGTAAATAGAAAATTATTTCCAAATGAAAAGTGTCAAAAAAGATATTGGATTCTTATAGGGAAAATATAGTGGACATTATAGATAAAGGATATGGCCACCAGGCCAGAGATGTTTCTGGAGCAGAACACAAATTTCAGAACCAGAACACATGGATTCGAGCCCTTCCCTTACACTCCTTATTGTTTTCTTTTCCTGGGGAGGTCACTCAATACCTCTGAGCCTCAATTTGCTCATTTATAAAATGTGAAATAATAATGCTGTAGGGCAAATGGGATTAGATCTAAGTGCTGGATTAGGTTCAAGGATTAGATTCAAATGAGAGAGGCCAAGATGATAGTAAGCATAACTGTCATGCAATTATCTACCCATGTTCAAGTTCTGAATCTTCCCAGAGGAACCTGCTGACCACAGCATAAGGTGGGCCGGGTGGTATCATTGTCTCTTGCACAGTGAACAGTGACACCTAGTAAGTTAGCATCAACTTGTTTAATGAATGGATATACTTTCATCCCTGTAGTAATTATATTAATTTATTATTTTCTGCCTTGTGTTGAAAGTAATTTAACGGGGAGAACCCCCATCTCACAGGAAAGGATAGACTTGTGTGAAGTCCTTTACGAAGGTGGAGGCAAAAGCTAAGCCCCAGATTCTCGAGAATTCTCCAGAATTCTCTGGAATTAGCATTTTCTGTCTTGGTAACCAAGACCATTCCTCTGACCTCAAGTTCCTTATTGTAAGATGGGGGCTTGGCAGACACACCTCTGGTATAGTTAAGAATAATCACAACAAGGAGATCTGGGTAGCCCTGAAGACTCTAGTGAGCCAGTGCATTTTCGGGGCAGTGATAACAAAGCACCACTGCCCCGTGAATGTCCACTACGTGCTGGGAGCATCGCCCTGTAAGGTTCTGATAACTCCTGGTGGGAACTCTGCAGTAATCGGTGTCTGTTCCTTTCTCTGTCTCTACCCTACCCCCCACCCAGGGTGTTGTAATCTCACATCCAAGAACTCCTTTCTCCTTATTTTCATCAGAACTTCCATTGCCCCAGGACCTCAGACTCAGCTGCCCGCGTTACTGAGGCTAGGGTCCTAGAAACCATTCTAGATGCTTCATACCATGCCGAGAAGGGCTGGATGCTTGAGCTGATGCAGCATTTGAGAAGACTCAGGCTTTGGAGTGGAGGATCCAGGGTTTGCTGGCTGTGCCACGCTGGAAAATCCACGTAACCATTCTGAGGTTCAGTGACCTCCTCTGTAACCGGATTAATAGAACCCAAGTCATCGAAGTGCAGTGAGGATTAACAGACATAATTCGCGTGAAATGATCTTGAAACAGTCCTTTCTTCCCCAGCCCAGAGTAGCAGGGATTTGGAAGAAAAACTAGAAACAGGAACACCTTTATCTGAAACCCACTACATGTGGGTTTCCGGCGGTTGCCAGATGTTGGGAAAGGCATTTTTGAGTGGCGGCGTGAGAAGCACTTTTCCAGGCTCTCAGATCACAGGATGAAACACAATGCAGGACCATTTCGACCCGTGATACAGAGGGTTGGGGAAATGCCCACACACATGCAGAGAATGGTTCCCCTCTCTGTGCCTCCTCAGCATTTTGTTCAGACTGTACCGCCCCCTCCTCCCACACTGTTCTAGAATCCTTTATTTTCCCCGATGTTTCCCTGTTAGCCTGTAAGCTCAGGATTGGGTCGTATTGTATTTTCAGCTCTCAGCACAGGGCCTGACCCAGTGCTGGTGGTCAATTAGTGCCCCCTGGATTGATTCATCTAAGTGGAATGCCCCAGGAAAGTTGGAAAATACATGACTGAGATTTTGATATTTATTTTGGGAGAAGATCATGTTTAGAAATTGATCAGTCTTTGCTAATTGGGTGGAATGGGCTCTTTCCTTTGAAATCTGATTTCGATACATCATCTCTTGGGGAGCTCCTATTAGCATGTGACATTTCATTATTGTGTGCTAGCCTTTCCCCAATTATGTTTTGGTGCTAGCCAGTGCATTTTTGTTTCATTTCCAACAGAAGGCTAAATGTTGAAAGCAACACATGGGTCACATTTATCTTATATGGGAAGCATCTTGCTGTC
This sequence comes from Mesoplodon mirus, assembly GCF_964341445.2. Lineage (NCBI taxonomy): Eukaryota > Metazoa > Chordata > Mammalia > Artiodactyla > Ziphiidae > Mesoplodon > Mesoplodon mirus. The sequence goes on along the minus strand of NC_138990.1, from coordinate 35,405,502 downwards.
CTTTGGTGAAAATAATTGCTAGATTAAATAGAAGCATGGACAATCTGCCTCTTTATAGTTATTTACAGTTTAGAAAATGAGGTCATCTCAGTAAAACCTCACAACCACTCTGTGAGATAGGCAGGCCTAGATTATCACCCCCATTGTTCAGATGAGGAAATTGAGTCTTAGGTAAGTAAAGTGAGTTGCTGAACATCTGAGTCAGGACAAAAGTTCTGGTGTTCCAACTCAGAGGGTAATCTTTTCTCCACATTCTCCCTGGTCACCTAAACACAAACTCCGCCTTTCTAGCTATTTTGTGAAATCTTAATTCCATACTCCACTGAGCCCCTTGTTAGTACGTTTTGCTGCAGAGTGCATTTATTTTTCTGTTTTATGGAAAACTTCATTAATACAGTTTTGCTGTTCATTCTTCTGTATGTGTAACGTCAATTGGCTTGAATATAGCTGAAATAATTGTACTGTGGGGTTTCTTAGCTGGGAGTTTATTGTCAAGTCAGCTGTCACGGATGCTTCGGCAATATGGGGAACTCAACCATGCAAAGACCTTTCTACCTGCAAATCCTGCAGCATCAGCATATTAACACGTAGCCTCACAGAATGCTAATTTTGTCATTTGGAATCTAAAAAATCAGAAGCACAACTAGAGAACTGTCTAAATTTTACGCAGAGGTAAAGGAAAATTTAAAAATTTTCCCTCTATTCAGCCTAACCCTTTATGAGAAAGTCAGAGTGAGAACTTCTCCATTCCCTCATCTGTGAACTTTGTTCACTGATGTTATCATTCATCCATCCACTCAGTCACCATTCACTGTCTGCTCCGTACCAGGCACTCAGCCATGTGCTGGGAATAGAAAGTTTAAGAAGAGGATCTCTGTCCAGGTGCCTTGTGTCCTCAGGCTGTGGGCACAGGGGGGCTTTACAGTGGGGGGCTTTTTATCACCACAGAGGTATGAACAGGAGCCCTGGCAGCCCAGCGTGGGATGAGGTCAGGGGCATCCTGACCATTCTGGGGGAGACACTGAGCTGAGTGCCAAAGGGCAGGCTGGCCAGTAGAGGGCCACCAGTCCCCCTGGCAGAACTAGACTTAGAACCCAGGTTTTCTAACTCTTGGAGAATTTTTAAGTCCTTTGTAACACCATGGTCTCCCTAACAAAGACATCCCGGGATAAGGGGTGGAGGGAGGGGGTGGGCTTTTGTGCATAAGAAGCAGTACGTATAAAGGCACAGAGGCCTAGGCACAGAGGCCTGACACCGGGTGACGACTTGTGGGCACATCATGCCCTTTGAAATTGCTGAGGTTTAGGAGACCTCAGCGAGGGGTGAGGATGGAGAGCTAGGCAGAGGCCGGGGCCAGGAGAGCCCCGTGGCCTGACTCAAGAAGGTCATGTAGGTCTTACTTAATCTGTGGATCATGGGGAGATACCGAAGGGCTTTTAGCAGGAGTTGACATCTGACTCTGAGAAAGCTCGTTCCGGCACAGAGATGGAGGGAGGGAGAAGAGGCCTCACAAGAAGGACAGAGCAGCAGGCCAGGACAGACAGCACTCGTGCAGATGCACTGCTCAGCCAGAGGTCCTCAGAAGGCAGGGCCGCAGGAATTGGAGCTGGACCAGATTATGGGGGCCCAAGGCACGCATGGAGGGACCACCCCAGTTTTGCTGCCTGCAGACTGTGTGACCTTGTGCCTTGTGCCTGTTTTCTGTGAACCCCCAACTCCTCGTCCGTCGGATGAGTCTAGCCATCCCTCCTCTGCCTCCTTGCGGCTTCCTGAGGTGAGCCAGTGAGGAAGCAAGCCAGGGTGCCATCTAAATGGTCAAGTGCTGTCAAATAGAATTTGCTATGGTCACTGACTTCAGGGGGTGGCAAAATCTGTCTTGCCGCCTGTTTTTGTAAATAAAGTTTTATTGGAACACAGATGCGTGCATTTGTTGATGTATTGTCTTGGCTGCTTTCACAGTAGGATGGCAGAGTTGAGTCGTTAAGACAGAAACGGCATGGCCCTAAAATGTTTATTATCTGGCCCTTTACTGAAAATGTTTTCTGGCTTCTGGTTTAAGTCCTGGGTTATCGGTCCTGCCACATTTAATTATTAATTGACATGGGGAAATCCCAGAATCTCTTCCATTTATTGATTTGACTGTGGTTGCTCAGGAGGCTGGGGCTCCTGTGGTCGTCTGGCTTTCTGGACCTGGCTTGCAATGATTTCTTGTAAGGAAGGGGGTATAGTCAACTTTGCATCCTTGCCAAGCTCCTCACTTGTAGAAGACACACGTGGCGTTTGCTAGTGTCCTTTAGTTGGTTTCACGTTGGGTCAACCCCTTAGAAGAAATGCAGAGCAGACCAGTGCCAACAGGCTTCCTGTGAATCCCACACAAAACATTTGCGTTTCTTTTCTCTTCCGTTCTTTCCTGGTAGTTATTTTAGCCTGATTGTTTTTCATTTCACTTCTTCCCTGATTTCCTGGAGTAATTCTGTCTCTTTACTTACCTCTCGCAGTAATTTTCTTTCTTTGATTCCAATTAACAACGTGTATAGTGATAAGTAGAAACCTAACCAAATTATGGTCATTATTGCTGCATGACTCAGCTCCAGCCAGCACGTGACATTGTCATTTCTTTGGTTCAAGCTGTTCTTGACACTCCTTTGCCTTTTCTTGTGCAGAGGATGGCAATTATACATTTATAGATGGATCCGAACTGAGGAAAAAGGCCACCAGCCTTCAGCTGTGGCCCCCTGCTTCTTATTCTCTTTCTTACAAAAGAAACCAGTTTGGACTAAGTTTCTATGTTAGGCTGCCAGCAATTCTCTGCTCTGGCAATATCAGGAGGATTTAGAAGCTGCACGTGCTACTAACTATTGTCCGTGTTTAAAGCAAATAGAGAAGCACGTGAAGCACAAACACAAATCACTTTCATTTCTCACTTCACTTTCACTCGCTAAAAGACAGTCTTTTCCGAAGCCAACTTCAGAATGTGTGCTCTCAACTGTGAAAATGGGCCCACCTTCCCAGACCTCATTTCCATTTAGTATCCAAGAGAGAGAGAAAAAAAAGGAAAAAATAGATCAGTGCTGGCAGAGCCCTTGGAAGCAGCACAGCCAAGGCTTCTCACTGTGCAGATGGTACAGGGGCCCAGATGTGCTGTGCTCGTTTATTGATTGATTTGGAACAACCAGTGGGCAGCTGCTGAGCGGCAGAGATTTCTTCATTTGTTCAGGATTCATTTGTTTCTCTGTCTGACGTACAGTCGAAGATGACTTCCTGCTACTGTCCTGAGCTGGTTACCCCACCTGGATGCCCCTCCCACATCCAAGCCACCAGGCACATTCTCCGTCCCAGGCTCACTTCTCCTGGTCCACCTCAGAAGGGTCGATTCCCCTTTCAACAGCTACTGTCTCCCTCAGGGATTTCTCCACCTCTTCCAAGTGAGATCCTGCCACCTCAGCCCTCTGGCCCTCCTGCCCTAGAGCTGCTTCTGTTGTAAGGGTTTTTTTTTTTGGAAGAAGGCACAGCTGTGGGGGAGCAAAAGTGCTCCTGGATCTCAGAATTTGCCCAGTTGTTTGCTCTGGTCTGTGACCCCTGATTTCCTCTGGAGATGGACCTGGCTTTCTGCATGGATAACTGCCTACATCTTTGATTCCCGGGGAGGTCCTTGAACCTGCCATTGTGGAGGCTCAGCTCTGCCTTCCTCCAGAAAGTCCTCTCTCTTCTCATCCAGGTCTGGAGACCATCACGGTGAGGTGTGGACCAGTCTTCCTCACAGAAGTGAGATATGCCCTCTGCTCAGGGAACACGAGGGGGCTCCCTTTGACTTGAGTAAAGAGTGATGTGAATATTGGAACGAGGGGCTTGACTTTATTCGAAAGGGGGCCCCTGTGGAAGGATTTGGGGTAGGGGCTGACATGATCAAAGCTAAACTTTGGTAAATTTCATCTGCCAGTGATGTGTAAATTAGATTACAGGGGATTAAGCCTGGGGGATTAAGCCTGGAGAGGGAAACTTAATTAGGCAGTAGTTCAAGGAAAACTAACCGATGAAAGAGAAACAAAGACTTTGAGACCTGTGAGAGTTAAACTGAATTTATCCCCAGGCAAGGCAGGGACAACCTTACCATCAGAGGGAATAGCCAGCAAGGGATGGAGGCCTTCAGTTTCTCTGGCAGAGAATGATGCAGGGGCAGCTCCGAGCCCTGAGATTTCTCAGAGAGAAGGGAGTCTGAGGGGGGGGCAGCCCTTGTGAAGCATCTCCTAGACCAAAGGCGAGGCTAGGGCTCATAAAGGCAAAACCTCAAGTGTGACAAGGAAGCCTGGGTGGTGGGTTTAAAGAAGCCCACCTGAAGTCCGTCCAGGATCGGCTGTTGTCGTGAGCTGAGTGCCGGTTGCTGAGCCCCACGTCTGTTTGCTGAGTCTGGATGGCACAAGTTCACCATCAGGCTGCTGGTCCTGACCAGTTTTCTCCGAAGCCTTTGCTCTGATACCCTCTGAGGTTCAAGGTCATACTGGACAAGTCTGTATGCACATGCTCAAGACTCAGCAAAGATTTGCTTTATCAAAACAAACCATCAGAAACCTTGGACTAATCAGAGATTCCTAGACGGCTGTGATCTGGGCTCTGTGTGACCCTGGGCAAGTCACCATAACCTCTTTTTAAGCATCAATTCCCACCCCCACCCCCCACCATAATAAAACTTATTTTGTTGGGATGTGGTGAGGATTAAATGAGATGAAGAATGTATTGAGGGGGTTTCCCTGGTGGCGCAGTGGTTGAGAGTCCGCCTGCCGATGCAGGGGACGCGGGTTCGTGCCCCGGTCTGGGAACCCACATGCCATGGAGCGGCTGGGCCCGTGAGCCATGGTCGCTGAGCTTGCGCGCAACGGGAGAGGCCACAACAGTTGGAGGCCCACGTACCGCAGAAAAAAAAAAAAAAAAAAGAAGAATGTATTGAATGTGTGTCAACACCTGACACACAGCAGGCACGCAGTAGGCACATAGTAAATGCTGACAAGGAGTATCATTGTGCAATGGGGGAAAGCACTCCAAGACGATCGAGGCCGCCTTGTTGGAATCCTGCTTCTTGCAGGTACTCCAAGCTCTAGGAAAGTACCTTTCAAAGGCCTTGAGCTGAGTCAGCCTACAGGGGCAGCACGGAGTGATGTGCCCCTGGCTGGTTCATCCCTTCCTAATTCCATGCTCACCCGATGCTCACCGCTCTTCTCTCTCTGCCGATAGGCCCTTCTCCCCAGAGATGGAGGAGATGGATCAATCACCTTCTGGAAGAGGCAGCGCTCATCTCACCCCCTGCCTGGCCCATTACAAGATTTAAGTTGTCATTTATTTTTTTTTTTTCCCTATATTTTATTTATTTATTTATTTATTTATTTAAATTTAATTTTATTTTTTTGCTTTATAACAAATTTAATCAGTTATACATATACATATGTTTCCATATCCCCTCCCTTTTGCGTCTCCCTCCCACCCTCCCTATCCCACCCCTCCAGGCGGTCACAAAGTACCGAGCTGATCTCCCTGTGCTATGCGGCTGCTTCCCACTAGCTATCTACCTCACGTTTGGTAGTGTATATATGTCCATGCCGCTCTTTCACTTTGTCACAGCTTACCCTTCCCCCTCCCCATATCCTCAAGTCCATTCTCTAGTAGGTCTGTGTCTTTATTCCTGTCTTACCCCTATGTTCTTCATGACATTTTTTTTTCTTAAATTCCATATATATGTGTTAGCATACAGTATTTGTCTTTCTCTTTCTGACTTACTTCACTCTGTATGACAGACTCTAGGTCTATCCACCTCATTACAAATAGCTCAATTTCATTTCTTTTTATGGCTGAGTAATATTCCATTGTATATATGTGCCACATCTTCTTTATCCATTCATCCGATGATGGACACTTAGGTTGCTTCCATCTCCGGGCTATTGTAAATAGGGCTGCTATGAACATTTTGGTACATGTCTCTTTTTGAATTATGGTTTTCTCAGGGTATATGCCCAGTAGTGGGATTGCTGGGTCATATGGTAGTTCTATTTGTAGTTTTTTAAGGAACCTCCATACCGTTCTCCATAGCGGCTGTACCAATTCACATTCCCACCAGCAGTGCAAGAGTGTTCCCTTTTTTCCACACCCTCTCTAGCATTTATTGTTTCTAGATTTTTTGATGATGGCCATTCTGACTGGTGTGAGATGATATCTCATTGTAGTTTTGATTTGCATTTCTCTAATGAGTAAAGATGTTGAGCATCCTTTCATGTGTTTGTTGGCAGTCTGTATATCTTCTGTGGAGAAATGTCTATTTAGGTCTTCTGCCCATTTTTGGATTGGGTTGTTTGTTTTTTTGTTATTGAGCTGCATGAGCTGCTTATAAATTTTGGAGATTAATCCTTTGTCAGTTGCTTCATTTGCAAATATTTTCTCCCATTCTGAGGGTTGTCTTTTGGTCTTGTTTATGGTTTCCTTTGCTGTGCAAAAGCTTTTAAGTTTCATTAGGTCCCATGTGTTTATTTTTGTCTTTATTTCCATTTCTCTAGGAGGTGGGTCAAAAAGGATCTTGCTGTGATTTATGTCATAGAGTGTTCTGCCTATGTTTTCCTCTAAGAGTTTGATAGTGTCTGGCCTTACATTTAGGTCTTTAATCCATTTTGAGCTTATTTTTGTGTATGGTGTTAGGGAGTGATCTAATCTCATACTTTTACATGTCCCTATCCAGTTTTCCCAGCACCACTTATTGAAGAGACTGTCCTTTCTCCACTGTACATTCCTGCCTCCTTTATCAAAGATAAGGTGACCATATGTCCGTGGGTTTAACTCTGGGCTTTCTATCCTGTTCCATTGATCTATCTTTCTGTTTTTGTGCCAGTACCATACTGTCTTGATTACTGTAGCTTTGTAGTATAGTCTGAAGTCAGGGAGCCTGATTCCTCCAGCTCCATTTTTCGTTCTCAAGATTGCTTTGGCTATTCGGGGTCTTTTGTGTTTCCATACAAATTGTGAAATTTTTTGTTCTAGTTCTGTGAAAAATGCCAGTGGTAGTTTGATAGGGATTGCATTGAACCTGTAGATTGCTTTGGGTAGTAGAGTCATTTTCAAAATGTTGATTCTTCCAATCCAAGAACATGGTACATCTCTCCATCTATTTGTATCATCTTTAATTTCTTTCATCAGTGTCTTATAATTTTCTGCATACAGGTCTTTAGTCTCCTTAGGTAGGTTTATTCCTAGATATTTTATTCTTTTTGTTGCAATGGTAAATGGGAGTGTTTCCTTGATTTCACTTTCAGATTTTTCATCATCAGTATATAGGAATGCCAGAGATTTCTGTGCATTAATTTTGTATCCTGCTACTCTACCAAATTCATTGATTAGCTCTAGTAGTTTTCTGGTAGCATCTTTAGGATTCTCTATGTATAGTATCATGTCATCTGCAAACAGTGACTTTACTTCTTCTTTTCCAATTTGGATTCCTTTTATTTCCTTTTCTTCTCTGATTGCTGTGGCTAAAACTTCCAAAACTAGGTTGAATAAGAGTGGTGAAAGTGGGCAACCTTGTCTAGTTCCTGATCTTAGTGGAAATGCTTTCAGTTTTTCAGCATTGAGGATGATGTTGGCTGTGGGTTTGTCATATATGGCCTTTATTATGTTGAGGAAAGTTCCCTCTATGCCTACTTTCTGCAGGGTTTTTATCATAAATGGGTGTTGAATTTTGTCGAAAGCTTTCTCTGCATCTATTGAGATGATCATATGGTTTTTCTCCTTCAATTTGTTAATATGGTATATCACGTTGATTGATTTGCGTATATTGAAGAATCCTTGCATTCCTGGAATAAACCCCACTTGATCATGGTGTATGATCCTTTTAATGTGCTGTTGGATTCTGTTTGCTAGTATTTTGTTGAGGATTTTTGCATCTATGTTCATCAGTGATATTGGCCTGTAGTTTTCTTTCTTTGTGACATCCTTGCCTGGTTTTGGTATCAAGGTGATGGTGGCCTCGTAGAATGAGTTTGGGAGTATTCCTCCCTCTGCTATATTTTGGAAGAGTTTCAGAAGGATAGGTGTTAGCTCTTCTCTAAATGCTTGATAGAATTCGCCTGTGAAGCCATCTGGTCCTGGGCTTTTGTTTGTTGGAAGATTTTTTATCACAGTTTCAATTTCAGTGCTTGTGATTGGTCTGTTCATATTTTCTATTTCTTCCTGATTCAGTCTTGGCAGGTTGTGCATTTCTAAGAATTTGTCCATTTCTTCCAGGTTGTCCATTTTATTGGCATAGAGTTGCTTGTAGTAATCTCTCATGATCTTTTGTATTTCTGTAGTGTCAGTTGTTACTTCTCCTTTTTCATTTCTAATTCTATTGATTTGAGTCTTCTCCCTTTTTTTCTTGATGAGTCTGGCTAATGGTTTATCAATTTTGTTTATCTTCTCAAAGAACCAGCTTTTAGTTTTATTGATCTTTGCTATCGTTTCCTTCATTTCTTTTTCATTTATTTCTGATCTGATTTTTATGATTTCTTTCCTTCTGCTAACTTTGGGATGTTTTTGTTCTTCTTTCTCTAATTGCTTTAGGTGCAAGGTTAGGTTGTTTATTCGAGATGTTTCCTGTTTCTTAAGGTGGGATTGTATTGCTATAAACTTCCCTCTTAGAACTGCTTTTGCTGCATCCCATAGGTTTTGGGTCGTCGTGTCTCCATTGTCATTTGTTTCTAGGTATTTTTTAATTTCCTCTTTGATTTCTTCAGTGATCACTTCGTTATTAAGTAGTGTATTGTTTAGCCTCCATGTGTTTGTATTTTTTACAGCTCTTTTCCTGTAATTGATATCTAGTCTCATAGCATTGTGGTCGGAAAAGGTACTTGATTCAATTTCAATTTTCTTAAATTTACCAACGCTTGATTTGTGACCCAAGATATGATCTATCCTGGAGAATGTTCCATGAGCACTTGAGAAAAATGTGTATTCTGTTGTTTTTGGATGGAATGTCCTATAAATATCAATTAAGTCCATCTTGTTTAATGTATCATTTAAAGCTTGTGTTTCCTTATTTATTTTCATTTTGGATGATCTGTCCATTGGTGAAAGTGGGGTGTTAAAGTCCCCTACTATGATTGTGTTACTGTCGATTTCTCCTTTTATGGCTGTTAGTATTTGCCTTATGTATTGAGGTGCTCCTATGTTTGGTGCATAAATATTTACAATTGTTATATCTTCTTCTTGGATCGATCCCTTGATCATTATGTAGTGTCCTTCTTTGTCTCTTCTAGTAGTCCTTATTTTAAAGTCTATTTTGTCTGATATGAGAATTGCTACTCCAGCTTTCTTTTGGTTTCCATTTGCATGGAATATCTTTTTCCATCCCCTTACTTTCAGTCTGTATGTGTCTCTAGGTCTGAAGTGGGTCTCTTGTAGACAGCATATAGATGGGTCTTGTTTTTGTATCCATTCAGCCACTCTGTGTCTTTTGGTGGGAGCATTTAGTCCATTTACATTTAAGGTAATTATCGATATGTATGTTCCTATTCCCATTTTCTTAATTGTTTTGGGTTCATTATTGTAGGTCTTTTACTTCTGTTGTGTTTCTTGCCTAGAGAAGTTCCTTTAGCATTTGTTGTAAAGCTGGTTTGGTGGTGCTGAACTCTCTCAGCTTTTGCTTGTCTGTAAACGTTTTAATTTCTCCATCAAATCTGAATGAGATCCTTGCTGGGTAGAGTAATCTTGGTTGCAGGTTTTTCTCCTTCATCACTTTAATTATGTCCTGCCACTCCCTTCTGGCTTGTAGAGTTTCTGCTGAGAGATCAGCTGTTATCCTGATGGGGATTCCCTTGTGTGTTATTTGTTGTTTTTGCCTTGCTGCTTTTAATATGATTTCTTTGTGTTTAATTTTTGACAGTTTGATTAATATGTGTCTTGGCGTATTTCTCCTTGGATTTATTCTGTATGGGACTCTCTGTGCCTCCTGGACTTGATTAACTATTTCCTTTCCCATATTAGGGAAGTTTTCAACTATAATCTCTTCAAATATTTTCTCAGTCCCTTTCTTTTTCTCTTCTTCTTCTGGAACCCCTATAATTCGAATGTTGGTGCGTTTAATGTTGTCCCAGAGGTCTCTGAGACTGTCCTCTGTTCTTTTCATTCTTTTTTCTTTATTTTGCTCTGCAGCAGTTATTTCCACTATTTTATCTTCCACCTCACTTATCGTTCTTCTGCCTCAGTTATTCTGCTATTGATCCCATCTAGAGTATTTTTTATTTCATTTATTGTGTTTTTAATCGATGCTTGATTCATCTTTAGTTCTTCTAGGTCCTTGTTAACTGTTTCTTGCATTTTGTCTATTCTATTTCCAAGATTTTGGATCTGGGAAATAGAATCTTGGATCATCTTTACCATCATTATTCTGAATTCTTTTTCAGGTAGAGTGCCTATTACCTCTTCATTTGTTTGGTCTGGTGGGTTTTTATCTTGCTCCTTCTCCTGCTGTGTGTTTTTCTGTCTTCTCATTTTGCTTATGTTACTGTGTTTGGGGTCTCCTTTTTGCAGGCTGCAGGTTCGTAGTTCCTGTTGTTTTTGGTGTCTGTCCCCAGTGGCTAAGGTTGGTTTAGTGGGTTGTGTAGGCTTCCTGGTGGAGGGGACTAGTGCCTGTGTTCTGGTGGATGAGGCTGGATCTTGTCTTTCTGGTGGGCAGGTCCACGTCTGGTGGTGTGTTTTGGGGTGTCTGTGGACTTTTTATGATTTTAGGCCACCTCTCTGCTAATGGGTGGCGTTGTGTTCCTGTCTTGCTAGTTGTTTGGCTTAGGGTGTCCAGCACTGTAGCCTGCTGGTCGTTGAGTGAAGCTGGGTGCTGGTGTTGAGATGGAGATCTCTGGAAGATTTTCGCCGTTTGATATTACGTGGAGCTGGGAGGTCTCTTGTGGACCAGTGTCCTGAAGTTGGCTCTCCCACCTCAGAGGCACAGCACTGACTCCGGGCTCCTCAATTTGGGATGATGTGTTGTCTATTCATGTATTCCACAGATGCAGGGTACATCAAGTTGATTGTGGAGCTTTAATCCGCTGCTTCTGAGGCTGCTGGGAGAGGTTTCCCTTTCTCTTCTTTGTTCTCACAGCTCCTGGGTCTCAGCTTTGGATTTGGCCCCGCCTCTGCGTGTAGGTCGCCGGAGGGCGTCTGTTCTTCGCTCAGATAGGACAGGGTTAAAGGAGCAGCCTCTTCGGGGACTCTGGCTCACTCAGGCCGGGAGGGAGGGAGGGGCACGGAGTGCGGGGCGAGCCTGCAGCGGCAGAGGTCGGCGTGACGTTGCACCAGCCCGAGGCGCGCCGTGCGTTCTCCCAGGGAAGCCGCCCCTGGATCCCAGGACCCCGGCAGTGGCGGGCTGCACAGGCTCCCGGAAGGGCGGTGTGGACAGTGACCTGCGCTCGCACACAGGCTTCTTGGCGGCGGCAGCAGCAGCCCCAGCGTCCCACGCCTGTCACTGGGCTCCGCGCTTTCAGTCGCGACTCGCGCCCGTCCGTGGAGCCCCTTTAAGCAGCGCTCTTAATCCCCTCTCCTCGCGCACCAGGAAACCAAGAGGGAAGAAAAAGTCTCTTGCCTCTTCGGCAGCTCCAGAGTTTTCCCGGACTCCCTCCCGGCTAGCTGTGGCACATTAGCCCCCTTCAGGCTGAGTTCTCGCCGCCAGCCCCAGTCCTCTCCCTGCGCTCCGACCGAAGCCCGAGCCTCAGCTTCCAGCACTGCGCGCCCCGGCGGGCGAGCAGACAAGCCTCTCGGGCTGGTGAGTGCCGCTCGGCACCGATCCTCTGTGTGGGGATCTCTCCGCTTTGCCCTACCCAGGTATGTGGGGAGTTTCTTGCCTTTTGGGAGGTCTGGGGTCTTCTGCCAGCGTTCAGTAGGTGTTCTGTAGGAGTTGTTCCACGTGTAGCTGTATTTCTGGTGTATCCGTGGGGAGGAAGGTGTTCTCCGCGTCTTACTCTTCCGCCATCTTACCCGGAAGTCTTAAGTTGTCATTTAATTTGTTTCCCATTAAGTGCAGACACATCCTCGCCTCCTCACCTTTAGCAGAGCTTGGAGGAGGGGCTGGGAAGGAAGATACAAAGTCAGGAGGCGATTGGCTTCCAGAGCAGCCCTTTCTGAGTTCTCCTGGCCCTTGGATGCTGCAGGGAGGAATTGGTTTCCAGCAGCCACAGGGGCACCTGAGCCAGGGGTGGGACCTGGCCACAGGCTCAGGGAGGGGGCCAACTGAGTGCAAAGGCTATGAGCAGAACTCTGCTGCATTGGATTTGTTTTAAAGTCACAGCTTTCTGGAAACCCTTCACCTTATGTTAGCTTTCCCTGAATGCTTATATTAAAAGTCCTGGCTTGTGCACAAAATATTGAGCTGTGCTGTATCCCTCTTGACTCCTGGGATGGGATTTGAAGGAATCAGCCTTTGAATTTCCAGGAGCCCTTAATCTTCTTTGACCCACATGGAGCCACAGATTAGCCTGTGAAAAATCATATGTAACTATTTCTTTAAATCCTTCCCTGGTTTATGTCTATGGGGACTTTGAATCCTAGAATGTTTCTGAGCTGAAGGCACCTAAGGGGTTGTTAGCACAGGAAGATGGGACCCACCTTCCAGTTGTCTCCATGTTCAGTCTATTTGTTCAGTGTGCAACTTCAGCAACAGTGCTAGTGTGCCCACTGTGTGCTCCGCACTTTCCTTACATTTAATCCTCCACGTGGCTTCCTGAGACTGGTATTAATGGTTCCATTTTACAGATTAGGAAACTAAGTTCAGTGAAGATAAGTCACTTGTCCAAAGCCACCAACTACTCAGCTTCAGGGTCTGTATTCAAACTTAGTTCCTCTGCTTCTGCTGTTCCAGTTTTTGCAAAAGGTTAGTCAGTGCTACAAATGTGGATTCATAGTGTCTTCTGTGGAACCGGGAGTCAGAGCAGAGGCGGATCTATCCTAAGGCCAATGAAGATAAAGCTTTAGGGCCCCTCCTACTGTGTTCACGTGATCAGGTCCTTTTGTAAAATCTACAAAAGTAAGAGATTGTATCTGCCATTGGTTAAGAACATTGTCTCTTTTCACTCTGATTTCCACTCTGTTTTCTACTCCATCTTACGCCCCCCTTGGGTCAGGCAGCATGGAACAGCTGTGGGCCTTTCTGGGATAGGCTAAAGGAGACTTGATTTGGAGGATACATTTGACTGGGCTCAGTGGGATATATTCACTTGGTCCCAGTCACTCTCAGGGATAAGTTACTGCTGCTTGTCTTGGGGGATGTCACTGTGCTGACTCACCTGGTATTAGGACACAAAGGTGTAGGGACAAAGGCCATATTGCCATATGAACATGTCCCGTGGCACCAGCCATCAGACTGGTTGGGTGATGCAGGAGAAACACCATATGAAATGCACAGAGCTAGGAGCTTGTCTGTGGGGAATTCTTCCAACCTTGGGATGTGTAAAACTCCAAGTGGGAGGTTTGCTACTGATCTAATGGTCAAATGGAAGTTCTCTCCCATTGAGAATATAGTCTATAATGTATACAATGATAAATTCACTATAGTTCTGTTATTTGATGGGAATCCTGTGAAATGGAATTTCTCAGAACACCTGTATTTGTAGAGTACAAACCTACAGAACTATCACAATCAGCAGCTCTGTCTGTGTGTAAAGTCACATGTTTCATGCATCCCAACTACGACTAATAAAAAAAGAAGTTTTAATCAATCATACTGGAGGAAAGATGGAATTAATTTTTAAATTGTCTTTATATAAATATGTTTAGCAAATCATTGTCATATGAAAAGAGGATCAAAGAGAGTGCAGCCACAAAATGTAGAACACAAGGTTGTAGAGGGGGCTTCCCAGGTGGCGCAGTGGTTGAGAGTCCGCCTGCCGATGCAGGGGACACGGGTTCGTGCCCCGGTCTGGGAAGATCCCACATGCCACGGAGCGGCTGGGCCCGTGAGCCATGGCCGCTGAGCCTGCGCGTCCGGAGCCTGTGCTCCGCAACGGGAGAGGCCACAGCAGTGAGAGGCCTGCATACCGCCCAAAAAAAAAAAAGATTGTAGAGGTGTATCAGGCAGATGATTAGAGATAAGAGAACTATGTTGTTTTCTAGATTTCATGATATTTATCATATTTGTCCACTTTCTAAACTTTGCAGTTTGGAATCATTTATTTCCAATTCCAAATAATTATTCATTTTAACTTCATTTTGATGTATTATTTTGTATTCTTTTTCAAATAGAGGACCCCTCACATTGTAGAAGTTCCAGATTTCAGATAACGAACATCCACTCCTGGCTACAGAGCAATTCTGTCAACTGTGAAATGCTGTGAATGTGTTGGTAGGCAGTAGTGCTAGGCCTCGTAGGTGGAGACAGGGTGGGATGGGACAGGGAGATGCGGAGAAGCGTAAGATTTGGTCTCTACTCCCAAAGAAGTTAGAAATGGGGTGACTGGCCAAAGTGGGAGAGACCATTAGGAGACTCTTACTGGTCCCATCACAGAAGGAAACACAAGGTTGTGTGGGACCAGAGACTGTGCAACATACCTCAGGTCCCCTGTTGCCCTCTTGGAGCCCAAATGCCGACCTTTTTAAATAAAGGGTCCTGAGGGCAAGATCTCAGTTGGGGTCCAGTGGCTTTAGTGGTGGAGGAAGGAGAGTGATTACAAGTCTCACCACAGAGAAGAGCAAAGCACCTGTGTGAATCTGAGCTCCAGGAAAATGCTGATACTTCTGTCTCTTTGGGGTTGACATTTGGAGGATCAAATTGATTCTTTGTGTTCCCTCTCACCCCAGAAACCTTCCCGTAGTCTAGGCTCCTGTCAAGGTCTGCTCTTCCAGGGCCTCCCTTGTTTGCTCAGCCTCCACAGACCTCCCTCAGGTACCCCAATTGTCTTTCCTACTTTGGTTCCTCCTCGGGTACTCAGCCTCCTCCACCACTTGTCAGCTGGGTGTTCTTGGACAACTCACAACCTCTCTGAGACTCACGTTTCACATCTGCAAGCTATGGATAGACACGCTTCAAATAGGCCCTGCCCTCTCTTCCTAAAGACTTGAAGTGAGTACCGAATGTGCGGCGGGGAGAAAGCATTTGGTGAGCAGTAAGTGGTAAAGCTCACTGTGTGTGATTCTCTGTATTTATATCAAAGTATGTCAAATCTTCCCAGTTATGCCCGGAATGGGCACAGCATTCATGACTGTAAGCCCCCTGCAGCTCTTGTCCAGAGTAGGTGCTCGCCCAAGATTTGGGGGGTGACCAGGTGGAATGTGACTCAGTTTCTGGAGTCAGACCTGAGCTGGAAGTTGTGTTGTCTTATTATCCTTGTGACCTTGAGGAATGTACTTGATCTTGCAGGGCTTCCATTTCTTTTTTATCAAATGGGAAGGAAAAATAATTACTTTAGAGAACAGTTGAGGGCATTAATGAGGAAATGTGTATAAAGTGCCTTGTATACCTCCTGACACATCATCTAGTAAATTTTGCTTTTGCTGTTGTATTTGGAAAATCTTATAAAAATACTTACTAGGGCTTCCCTGGTGGTGCAGTGGTAGAGAGTCTGCCTGCTGATGCAGGGGATCAAGGATCCCACGTGCCACGGAGCGGCTGGGCCCGTGAGCCATGGCTGCTGAGCCTGCGCGTCCGGAGCCTGTGCTCCACAACGGGAGAGGCCGCAACAGTGAGAGGCCCGCATACCGCAAACAAACAAACAAACAAATGAACAAGCAAAAAACTTACTAGTATTTATTTCATACAGTGACTCTGCTAGGCACCAAAGATGAATAGGACTCAAGGCCAGTGATCATCAGGAACGTACAAATTATAAAACAAAAATGGGGTAACATTTAAAAAATACAACATATTGGAAAAATCTAGAATATTGGGACTATCAAGTGTTAGGGCATAGAAAAACAACTCCTCATTTATTGCTGGTGGTAGTAGAAATTGAATTCTCAGAGAGCAGTTTCACAGTTTCTACTTACACTGAAAATATGCATACACTTTTAATTCAGTAATCCAGCCTCTCAGTGTTTACCCTAAGGAAACATTTGCATATGGAAATTATGAAAGATTTACAAGAGTTTTCACTGCAGCATTGTTTATAAGAGTGAAAAATTGGTCCAGCGTTTCCTCTCATCCATCATCCAACTCCAGGGATAGGCCAGATGTGGGTAGTTTGCCAAGAGTCTTCTACCTCATTGTGCATGAGGACATGGCATTCACCGTCTCGGTGCTTCAGCCAAGGCTCAGATCGAAGGACCTCCAGGCAGGATCCACTAAGAACATAACACAGCCCAACTGAGACGTGGATCCCAGACTGTAGAGCTTTTGAGGTTATTTATGGTCCTTAAATACTTGTCTTCAAAAATGAGACCCCTGAGGCCCAGAGATGCTAAACAACTTGTCCAAGTCACACAGCCCTTTAGTGACAGAGCTGGCCGATAATTATACGAGGTCGTTGGTTGGTAATAACGCTTGTAGCTCTCAATCTCATGTCAATTATAATAAATTCTAAGCATGAGCTTCTGTATACTTTTTGATTGATAGTGATTGATATATTGGTATAGAATCTATACATGATATGAAAACATTTGAGAATATACCTTCTCCTTTTATACTTGTAATCAAATGATGGCGTGTAGGCTTAGTGGCAGATCTGAGACTCAAAACTAGGTTTCTGAGGCAGGTGAGCAACAAAGAACAAGCATGGTCTGTATTCTCAGGGATCTGAAGTCACACCTGAAAAGCCAGTGTGACACACACAATCTCCAGCTATGGTTCTCAACTCGGGGGCATCGGCACTGTCTGGAGACACTTTTGGTTGTTGTAACTGGGAGGGGAAGGGGTGCTACTGGCATTCAGTGGGTAGAGGCCAAGGATGCTGCTAAGCATCCTACAGTGCACCATACAGTGCTCACAACAAAGAGTCATTTGACCCAAAATGTCAACAGTGCCAAGGTTGAGAAGTGCTTCTAAGCGGATGAAATGCTAAAAGCTGTATTAATGACTGTACACCAGAAATTCAGAGGTGGAAATGGTCAGGGCGTGAACAGGAATCCTATCTGTAAACCTCACCCCCTGCCACACAGACACACACAAACACACAGACACACAGACACACAGACACACACACACACACACACACACACACACGGAGCATTGCCTCTCTTGTCTTTCCTGCCATCCTGGCAGAGAGAGGGGTTCCCACATCTGCTCCATCCTCCTTCTTGGAGTGGCATCTGGAAAGGAAACCACCACCAAGGCCAGGATGGGGTCAAGGAGCTCCTGGGTCAATTCATCAGTGTTCAGGGGATGTTGTCGAGGGTGCTTCAGAAAATTCCTGATTTGGATTTTCCTTCCTCAAACCTCTGCTGGTCATTCCTCTGCTTTAAAAAGCCCCAATTCTTCCAACTCATGCATGACTGTGGCCCACAGAGTTCTGACTCTGACCCTCTCTCCCCTTCCCCCCACCTTGCTGTCCCCTGACTGCTGTTCCCCTTGTGTCACTACTCTGAACTAGCTGTTGGAGAACCTGGCCCACTCTTTTTCACTGCTAAGACCTTTCCTGTGATTTGAGGGGAAAAATTATGCTTAAAAATATCAACTTCCCCTTTTCCCAGAAGATGATTTTCTGAAGGTAACAGACAGATGCTTAAATTAATTAAGAGCAGAAACAGCATGATGAAGACTTTCTTCCCTGGTGACCTGTGGAGGCTGTGAGCCTGAATTTTTTTTTTTTATGCTAAAAAGGTTGCCTTTCAAAAGACAAATAACTAGCATTTTTTGAAGAATGGATCCTTTTGAATACCATTCTTCCTGAATTCCCAGCTCTCATTTGAGAGAATACTGTGAATATTGGACTTGAGAGTCTGAGTTGGAAGCATCTAGTGCCTTCCCCTCCCCCTGTTGCCCCCTCCCCTTTATTTGACAGGTAATGCTGGGAAGGGCCCTGACCAAAATCTCTCAGGCAGTCAATGGCAGAGGTGGGCAGCAAGCCAGGTCTGCACTCTGCCTGTTTCCTCTCCACCCTTAGCTCTTTGGTCTTGGTGGAATCATTGACCATCTCTGATCTTCTTCCTCTGATATCTGCAAAACTCAGGGTGGAAACAGATGCCAGCTCACTCCTTTCACTCAGTGTGGCATTTGTTCCTGAGTGGTCTCCATGAATGCCAAGGCCTGCTCCCTCCATCCTTCTTTTATTCTTTTCTTTTTTTAAACAAAAATGTGGATTAACATATACACACTATTGGGCCTTCCCTGGCGATCCAGTGGTTAAGACTCCGCTTCCAGTGCAAGAGGGCGCGTGTTCGATCCCTGGTTGAGGAACTAAGATCCCACATGCTGTGCGGCGCGACCAAAAATATATATACATGCTACTGTATATAAAATAGGTAAACAACAAGGATGTACTGTATAGCACAGAGGAATATACTCAATATCTTGTAATAACCTGTCATGGAAGAGAATTTTAAAAAAGAATATATATATAAGAAAAAATATATATGTATACATATATATATATATGTGAATCACTTTGTTGTACATTTGAAACTAACACAACATTGTAAATTAACTACATTTCGATTAAAAAAATTTTTTAAATGTGTATATTTAAGGTATACAACATGATGATTTGATATACATATACATGGTAGAATGATTACTGCAGTCAAGCTAATTAACATATCATCTCCTCCTATAGTTACCTTTTTTTGGTGATGAAAACACTTGAAATCTGATCTCTTGGCAAACTTTCAGTGTTGAGTGCAGTACCATTAAGTAGAGTCATCATCCTCCTTTCTCTTTGACTCTGCTTCCCCACCTCCCATCCCGCTCTGTGCTGCGTCACTTGATGAAACCTTACTAGGACACACACAAGAACACTAACACACACCAGAATATTTTGACCAGACACCATCAGCCCTTCTTGTGTATTTCTCATTGCAAAACACACAGGAGTGTACTTCCAAGGCCTGGTAATAGTTTTCTTCAAATTCCTTTATCTCTCCCAAGAGTTTGCTGAAATTACTCTAGTTAGACTTCTGTATTTTACCTAATTTCCCCCTCTTTCTAATGCCAAGGTCCCTCTTTTCTTCTGTTACTATCAAGCTTCATCTATAGAGTGAGGATAATGATGGTGAAACAGCCTGAAGGCAGAGAGTCTGTACCAGACAATCATTTCCAGCTTATTTTGGTAAGATTTATAATTCAGTCATGGTTCTAAGGGTAGTCACACCTTTGGGAAAAGGCACTTTGGTGAGAATTTGTAGCTGGACCCTCCTAGTGGGACCCTCCTTCCTCAGGCCAGTCTTACCTCCTGTTTCTTAGAAAGTCTTTAAGTTCTCTATAAGGTTTAAAAGCAGTATTTTACAATCAACCACCCTCTGTTAGGAATCCTTTCAGAGCTGAGTAAAAACCAACAAGCATTCATCTTCTCATTCAGCAAATGTTTCCTGAGCATCTGTGTCATACTAGGCTCTGAGGCTACAGATACGAACCAGAAAGAATTGTATCTTTCTGAAGCCTATGGACTAATAAGGGAATAAATACATTGACTCAGTATGTCAAGTGTTATTCTAAGTGTTGGAAATTTAGTGCTAAATAAGATGCATGAGTTCCTTGCTGATATGGAGGTTGCATTTTAGGAGAGAGAGCGAGGGAAGGAAAAAGAGAGAGAATATTAACAAATGAGCAGATACATAAAAAAGAAAGCATCAGGGAGAGTAGTGACAAGGAACTATTTTAAGACTCCAGTAGGGAAAGACTTGCTTGTACTTAGGCTGATACCGGACTGTCCAGAAGACGTGAGCATGTCAGCATCTGGAGGAAGGAAGAT
Organism: Mesoplodon mirus; assembly: GCF_964341445.2. Classification (NCBI taxonomy): domain Eukaryota; kingdom Metazoa; phylum Chordata; class Mammalia; order Artiodactyla; family Ziphiidae; genus Mesoplodon; species Mesoplodon mirus. The sequence continues at coordinate 35,385,673 of NC_138990.1, read as the reverse complement.
TCCAGGTGGAGGAAACTATGAAGGCCACAAAGTAGATTGAGTTTGTTGAGATTGAGGACAGAAAAGCTGTGGCTCAGAGAGCAAACAGATGTCAAAGGAATATGGTGGCACGCCAAGTGCCTCAGGGCATCGTAGGCTAGAGTATAGAATTTGGGGTTTTTTCCAGTACAGTGGAAAACAATTCAATAGTTTTAAGCAGGAGATTGACACAATCTGATTTCTGTTTTGAAAAGATAAAAAGACCCTAGGTTTATCAGATTTTGGTATTAAAGTTTTTTTGTCTTCATAAAATGAATTGGGAGCTTTTGGAACAGTTTAGAACAGTAGTTCTCAGATTTTGGTATGTGTCAGAATCCCCTGGATAGCTAATAGAGAATACAGAAATCTAGACTTGTTGAAGTCTGTCAAGGTCTGAGGCTCTGTTTTTTTTTTTTTTTTTTTTTTTCCCCCAACAAGTTTCCTAGGTGATTTGTATTCATACCAAAGTTTGGAAATCACTAGATTAGAAAACAATGCAATTATCTGTTATTTGGGAGGGAAACGCAAGAGGGAGGGGATATAGGGATGTATGTATGCATATAGCTGATTCACTTTGTTATACAACAGAAACAAACACAACATTGTAAAGCAATTATACTCCAATAAAGATGTTAAAAAAAAAAGTGCAAGTGTGAGCTCATAAGTTCCTGATGAGTTTTTCAATGGTAGTCCTTTAATCATAGTTCAGGTTTCTTCTCTGGTCATTGATCTATTCAACAGAACTATAAAACAACTGCACTCATGAATATAAAAGCAAATGTTTGAAAGATCAGTCAATAGATTCCAGCAGTGTATCAAAAGAAAAAGATGCAATGATGAGGCAGAGTTGTTTTCTAGTCAACTAAGTTTCAACATCAAGGAAACATGTAACATTACCCATTATATCAACAAACCGAAGGAGAAAGACTTCATCTTCATAATAATAAATGCTGAGAAGGCAATTGTTAAATTCAGCAGCAGTTCCTGATAACAACTCAAAAAGTGGGAACCAAGTAAAACTACTTAAATATGGTAAAGACTAAAGACAATAAACATGACAATACCAATGACTAAAAACTGGTAGTAAACATTATTCTAAATGGGAAAAATTGCTTTAGTTAAAATCAGGAACTGTATAGCTTAGCTGCCATTTTCCCTTCATTATTTAATGTTCAGAGAGGTTTTTGTGAATGCAAAAATATAAGAAGATAAAATAACTGCTATAAACATTGGGAAAGAAGAAATAAAGCTTTATCTTTGAGCTTATGATCTATTTTATGTTTGAAAACCCAAGGGACTCTAGTAAAATTATTACAGTTATTAAGAGAATATGGTAAGGTGGCTGGATATAGGAGCTATCTACAAAATTATTAATGACTTTTCCCTCATCTGATATGGAAAAGAACTCATTTATGATAGTGAAAAATCTGAAGTACTTGAGTCAATAAAACAAGAAACACAGTAAATCAATATGAAGAAAACTATAATGCATGCATACCTCAGAGATATTGTGGTTTAGGTTCCACACAACTGCAATAAAGTGAATATTGCAATATAGTGAGCACTTGAATTTTTTTGGTATCCCATTGCATATAAAATTATGCTTACATTATATGGTAGTGTATACTGTGCAATAGCATTGTGTCTAAAAATCAATGAGCATACATTACTTTAAAAATACTTTAGTGTAAAAAATGCTAACCGTCATCTGAACCTTCAGTGAGTCATAATCTTTTTGCTGGTGGAGGGTTCAAAATATTGGGAAAACTACCAAAATGTGACACAGAGACACAAAGTGAGCAAATGCTGTTGGAATAATAGCTCTGATAGACTTGCTTGACACAGAGTTGGCCAAACCTTCCGTTTGTAAAAAAACAATATCTGTGAAGCACAATAAAAAGTACAGTAAAATGAGGTATGTCTGTAAAATTAATCTAAACCGAAAAGTGTATGTTTTACTTGGGTAGGAAGACGTCCTATCACAAACTTGTTAATTACCCTAAATTAGTATTACATTTTAATGCCATGCCAGTCAGAGTCCCCAGTTTGGGAGGGTACTGAGAAAATTATCACATGGTTTATATGTAAGAATAAGAGCCTGAAAAAAATATGAGAGAGGTATGAGAAAGAACAGGAAGTGGATATTTGCCTTGCTAGATATCATTATACCATAAAGCCACTGTAATCAAGTCAGTATGGTGTTAGTTTATGAATAGAGAAATAGATTAATGGGATACAAAATAAAGAACACATAAATATATCCCAATTACATGTGAGACTTTAATATTTAATAAATGGTGCTGACCCAACCGGATATTCATCTGAAAGAAGACACCCATCTTAAGCCATAGTTAATCCTATGTCATATAGAAAAATACATTCCAGGTGAATTAAAGAGTTAAAGGTAGACAAATCTAAAAAACTACATGTATAATATAGGAGTTAGGAATACCTTTTTAATGAAAACTTCAAACCCCAAAGCTATGTAAGAATGTGAAGGCATATTTGAACATATGAAAATTAAAATTTTTGTGTACAAAAAACTCCACAAATAAAGTCAATTATCAAAGGTAATGGTTTGATAGTATTTTTATTGCAGATAATGAACAAAGCATGAATATTTTTAATATCCAAAGATTTCTTACAAGTTGACAAGAAGGAAAACCACCATTAAGAAAATGAACAAAAGTCATAAATTTATTAATTCAGAGAAAAGCAAATACCAGTGGCCAGTCAGCACTAAATGATGCTTAACTTAACTCTCAGGTAAGGAAATGGAAATTAAGATCATGATATATAACTTTATAACCATTGGCAAAAATTAAAAGGAAATATGAAACCGATGGTTGTCAAGCATGAGAGGAAAATAATAGTACTTTCAGTTTTAACTTAGAGATTTGAAAAGTTACAGCTTTTTTTAATTAAGCAATGGACAACACCTATAAAATTTAAACTACCTGTGTCCTTTGACCCACTCTTGGTGACCTTTCTCACAGAGATTAAATTCCCAAGATGTAAGGACTCATGAATAAGGATGATCCATGTGACGTTATTCATAGTGGCAAAACAAAACAAAAAACAAAAGAAAAGAAAACTGGAAACAAATGGGTGAATACTCACCAATAAGGGAATAGCAATAAATTATGGTACATGCATACCATGCTATGCTATACAGTCCTTAAAAGAATGAATTAACTATTAAGTTGATTTGAAGGAACTCCCACTAGGTATTGTACTGAAATAAGTATAGTAGGGTTCCATTTTGTAAATCAAAGTGACACACATGCCTTCTCTTAGCATTAATTCAGTCAAAAACACATAGCAATGCAGATCCTCCTAAGAGGCAGGCCCTGGAGTGATGTACTAATACCTGCTCTTCTCTGTTCATTCCCCTTTGTGTTGCCTCTTCTAGAGCGCTCATCACGGGTGATCATTATTTAAACCCTGGTCTTTCCCCCTGGACTCTGTGCTCCTCCAGAGTCACCCTCTTACTTACTGCTGTATTGTGAGCTTTTTGTAGAGTGTCTGGTGCAGAATAAGCACCAGGTAAGTGATGGTTGATTTTTTTTTTTTACAACTTTATTGGAGTATAATTGCTTCACAATGGTGTGTTAGTTTCTGCTTTATAACAAGGTGAATCAATTATACATATGCATACGTTCCTATGTCTCCTCCCTCTTGCGTCTCCCTCCCTCCCACTCTCCCTATCCCACCCCTCCAGGCGGTCACAAAGCACCGAGCTGATCTCCCTGTGCTATGCGGCTGCTTCCCACTAGCTATCTACCTTTCGTTTGGTAGTGTATATATGTCCATGCCTCTCTCTCGCTTTGTCACAGCTTACCCTTCCCCCTCCCCATATCCTCAAGTGATTTTTAACCTATTAATGACTTTAAATTCATCTTTCTTCTTCAGACTTCCATAGTTTCAGAATCTAATGCTAGCAGGATTATCATATTCTTTTCCCCGCCCATGTCAACAAGTTTTGTTTTAGATGTCTCAAAATAAGAGACCCCATGTAGTAGCATCATTTTACCCAGAAAAGCCCTTTCTCATATCTTAGCTCCGAGGACGCTAAGATGAGCAACGTGTATATTCTTTTTGTTTACAGTTTACCCCTTCTCCCTTCCACCTCAAGGATGGAGTTCTGTCTCTGTTTTTCCCTCCATCTCAAATTCCCTCTGTGCTTTAATTAACTTTGTTTTTCTGCCCAGCGTCTCTTATCTTCAGGGCCAGCCTCTGCACCAGAGCCTTTGCCCTTCTGCTGGAATCCTGTTTCATCTACGGTCTCTGCCCTTGCTTTCATCTTCAATCCCCCCTTCAGCCTTCACACTCCCATCCTGAAGCAAGCTTCTTTCAACCCATCTACCCTCTCCACCTCCCACTGCATCTTTCTCACCACCCACCAGCCCTTCTTGAAAGAATAGCTTGAGAGTTTGCTTCCATTTATTCCTTAACATCACCCTTTGCAATGTGTTTTCCTCACTCACAAACTCAATGTACCAGCTCTTAAAAATATTACTGAGAGAGTCGTAACGTTCAAATCATATCTTGCCCTCTTTATCTTTAACCACTTTGGGACACTTAAAACTGTTGACTCTCTCTCTCTTTGGAAATGCTTCACATAGAGAAATCTCCAGTTGTGTGGTCAAGTGAAAAAGTGAAATAAGCCAGGCAGAGAAAGGCAAATATCATATGATATCACTTATACGTGGAATCTAAAAAAAATGATACAGATGAACTTATTTACAGAACAGAAATAGATCCACAGACATAGAAAACAAACTTATAGTTACCAAGGTGGGGGAAGAGGGAGGGAGGGATAAATTACGAGTTTGGGATTCACATATACACACTACTATATATAAAATAGATAATCAACAAGGACCTACCATATAGCACAGGGAATACTACTCAATATTTTTTAATAAGCTATCAGGGAAAAGAACCTGAAAAAAGAATATATATATATATATATAGATAGATAGATAGATATAGATATATATAGATAGATAGATATAGATAGATACATACATAAAACTGAATCACTTTGCCGTACACCTGAAACTAACACAACATTGTAAATCAACTATTCTTCAATAAAAAATAAGTAAAATAATATAATAATAAGAAAAGAGTGTGGACGTGGGAGTTAAGTACAAGGAAGTTCACTTTCTAGTTCAACAAGAGTAGCTGTTTGGCCTTGGACAGCTTCCTTAAACTCTCTAAGCCTTGACTTCCTTATCTGTAAAATGGGGAGATACTTGTAAAGACAACACAGAGTGGTCATGTCATTAAAATAAGGTGATATATTTATGTCTGGCCTGGCCCAGAGGCTCTCAGAGCATATCGCTGCCTTATCAATCTCTCTCGATTTTCATGTCTCTGCACAATCTTTGTTCTCTTTCTCTTTTTCTAACTGTAGCTCCTTTTCCTCTGCCCATGCTGTAACAAAGCTGTCCCCAAGGGACAATGAATGAAGGGATATAAAGGGAGGAATCTGACCTTGTAACAAGGATCAGATAAAAAGTTATGAATATAAAACTTTTGATGAAGAAGTCCTTGAATTTTGGCTTAATCATTCACCTCATGCATAATTATAACCAGAAAAACTTTTTCTGCCATTTCAACATTATACTTCAATTCATGTTCCTTTACAATAATCTCTAATGATATTGCAGTAATGTCTGTATCAGGACTCTGGTGGTAGAGAACGCATTTAATCTATTGTCAATTGGACTATTTATTGTGCGTTCGGAGTGAATGCAAATTGTCTTATGTTCCTTGATAGGAATTAGACATGGCTTGATATGTGAATGAAATCATTACCATTTCATTAAACTGTGTGTTTTGAACCAGACTATCCTGTGGCTTATTGACATGCAGAAAGTGCATTCTTTTATGTACATAATCACAGTTGATAGACAAATGTACAGAGCTCAAAAGCTGCAGCTTTTTTTTTTTTTGCCATACGTGGGCCTCTCACTGTTGCGGCCCCTCCCGTTGCGGGGCACAGGCTCTGGACGCACAGGCCCAGCGGCCATGGCTCACGGGCCCAGCCGCTCCGCGGCATGTGGGATCTTCCCAGACCGGGACACGAAGCCGCGTCCCCTGCATCGGCAGGTGGACTCTCAACCACTGCGCCACCAGGGAAGCCCAAAAGCTGCAGCTTTTTGCATGAAATACTTTTCTGTACATGCATGAAATTTTGCACAAAATGACAGAGTCAGATGCATTTTAAATAAAAAAAAGAACTGTGCAAAACAATTACAAAATGACTTTTTATTTCAGAAAAAAGAAGAGTTTTTATCTGATTCTCAGAAACTAAGGTTGACTTATTGGGGTATGTGTACAAATTATTATGTGTAGAAATAATTTTCAATCTTGCATACTTAGGAACAAAGTTTAGGAATACTCCTGCATAGCAACTAACATTATGAATTAATTAATTCCTTGATTAAGAAAGAAAGATAAAGTAACGTAATCCTTTTATGCATATGTCAAGGTGAATTTTTCAAGCTTCACAATACCAAAACTATAGTATGATTTTTAAAAAATATTTAAAACAGTAGCAACAACAATAATAAATCAAGCCAATGCTCTGGGAAATAATCATATTTGTCATTTAATGTTTTGAAGGACCCAAGAAGGAGCCAGAATTATTTATTCGATTTTAGGTTCTCACGGTTGTATTGGTCTAGCACAGGTATGAGGACACAGTGTTCTATCTGTGTCAGATCACAGAATCTGCACACAGGAAATGGGTTTACATTCTGTTTCTGCCATTCACCAACCATGTGCAATCTTTTTGGTTATTTTTTCCTTTGGGGCTATATTTTACATTCATCCAGAAAATAAGGATATTTATGGCTCCTGCTCTATGAGTGTGACAGGATTGAGCATCAAATTAGATGGTGGATATGAAAGTTTCTTGTAAAATCGTGCCACCATAAAACACTGGGGGTTAGCATTATTACTGGGAAATCAGGCCGAGCTAGGCCAGTGCTCAAAGGTGGGTTCCAGTTAGAGAACAACTGTGGCATTTCAGCTCTCAGGCCGGGCAAAGGGCATCCCTGAGATGTAGCGGATGCAAGTAGAAGTTCTCCACTGCCTCACTTTTCTTTCCTGGAGTTGCCATGGGAATGTGAGGGGTCTCAGTAGCTCACATGGAGGGAGAAGCCCTCTGAGTCAGAAGATCCCCAAATCAAGGACCCTTTTTGTTTTGTTTTGTTTTTTAGGCTGGAGAGATGTGTGCACATCATGTCATATGCTTGTTGGGTTTGGGATCCCTTGCTAGACTACTTAGTATTGGAACACAGCCCTCCCTGGATTTCCTGGTGCTCCTGCATGTTTCAAGCCTTCTCTGAATTAGAAATTGACCAACTATAAAGCTAGAGAGTGAATGCCTCTTCTCCTCTGCCATTTACCCCCATTCTAAGGGTAATAATAATATCTTTTCATCTCCCCCAGAGACTATTGTTTATATTCCAGATTAGAGACCTTCACCTCTGCCCTCATGATAGTGAATTCCAGAGTAAATTATAAGCTCTCTCTCTCTCTCTCTCTCAGCAGTGAGGCTGGGAAAATATGTCATATCTTCCTATATTCCTGTATAAACTCCGAGTTTCATAATTTTGGGGTTTTTCTCCTGTAGAACAAACTGCTGCACATGCAGGGGCATCTGACCCTCACCCAGGTGAGGGAACATCTTATATCCTTCACAGTCTGGGCATTAACAATGACTTCCTGCATTATTTATTGAGCCTACAGAGTAACAACCACGTAGACCTTTAGCTTGGGCTCTAGAATGATGATTCTGGTAGATTTATTCTTCATAGTGCAAGTTTAGGAATCTTTGGCTGAGGGCCGGGGACTTTTTTTTAGTAGCTTTTAAAAAGAAACAGGCAAATCTTTTTCTAATGGGTGTCTACTACATCAAGAGAGTCATTTGCACTTCTTATTTGTTAGTCTGTGAGTCCTTGACATTGCCATTGTAGAGTTTCCTGGGAGCTAGATTACCATGTGTGTTTGGGATGGCTGGATACAGGTTAAGAGGGTTGTTATTCATAGTTTCTTGCCTGTGTCCACAAACCTATGGGAAACATGGGACAAGATTTTTACTTGCTGGCATTTATGACATTTGTCACTAACCACAGGTCATACGTGATGTAGTTTAACATTCCCACAACTATTGGTACATTGGGGTGACCACTGGACTAAAAGTCAAACTTGCATCAGGGGTGGTTGCTAGTTCTGACTGTCACGAATTAGATGGCCTTGGGAAAGTCATTTCAATTTGCTAATCCTCAGTTTCTTCACTTAAATTAGGATGACTGAACTGTTTAGCAGGAATTTTATGCAGATCAAATGGGCCAATGGGTGAGATATATTTTTTAAGCTATGAGGTTGCAATAGCTAGACCCATATGAAGGTTTTTTAAAATATTAGTTAATTAATTAATTAATTGATTTGGCTACGTAATACTTCAAATAGCTGTACTGCTCGTGTACTCCTTCTTGCTATCCTTCAGGGCAAAGAGTGGAAAAAAACACAATATGTGCCTGACTTCACCGATTTTCTCTTTATAGGTTTCAGGAAAGCATTTAAATATTATGATAGAAAGTGAAATCATATCTACAGGTAAGTGAGCAGCTCCTATTAAGAAGGTATTTATACCTTGGGACACCATGAGCATCCAGACTGATTTCTGAGGCACAATTTCTTTTCCTTTTTTTAAAAAATAAATTTATTTATTTCTATTCATTTATTTTTGGCTGCATTGGGTCTTTGTTGCTGCGCGCGGGCTTTCTCTAGTTGCGGCGAGCGGGGGCTGCTCTTCGTTGCTGCGCGCAGGCTTCTCATTGCCGTGGCTTCTCTTGTTGTGCAGCACGGGCTCTAGGCATACGGGCTTCAGTAGTTGTGGCTCGCAGGCTCTAGAGCACAGTTTCAGTAGTTGTGGCGCACGGGCTCAGTTGCTCCGTGGCATGTGGGATCTTCCCGGACTAGGGATTGAACACATGTTCCCTGCATTGGCAGGCGGATTCTTAACCACAGCGCCACCAGGGAAGTCCCTGAGACACAATTTCTATCAATGAGTTTAAGAGGGGAAATCAGAGAGAGTAACCAAGGTGGGCTCAGATCTCGTGGGTGGTCATGTAGCCCGGTAATGAAGAGCACAGTGTCTGCACTTGACGGCTTGGGTCTGAATCCTGATTCCACCATTTATTGCTGTGTGACCTTGAAAACGTTATTAAGGTCTCTGTACCTCAGTTTCCTCGTTAGTAAAAGGACACTACTAAACAACCTCAGAGAATTGTAGGACTACATGAGCCAGTGCTTGTAAAGCATTTAACACAATGTCTGGAACACAGAATAAACACTCAAAAGTGTGAGAAAAAAAAAAAAGATTTCCCTAGTGAATTAGCTCCAAAAGGAATGGGTCTTTGGTAGAATCCTGTAGCATGGAACAGTGGCAAGCTCTGCCCTCTAGAACGACAGAACTGAGGAAGTTGCCCTGAGCAAGGAACCCAGGAGGGAGAGATGGTGAGGCCCCATGGAGACCCTTCAGTGGCAAAAGTTGTTTGGAGTTGCCACTGCTGCGGCCTATTCCTGGGTGACCACCTCTGCTGTTGTCATTGCTTTCTGAAAGCAGCTCCTGGGAGTCCTAATTATTAGAAGTATTGCCACAACTAATAGGGAAAGTGTCAACGGGAGAGTTGATGTTGGGACATCTGTTACACAGGGATATCTTACTAAGCCAGAGAGACCAAATAATGTCATTTTAAACTTCCTATTATATTTCTGGCACTTTGTAAACATTACTTTGTGATTCTTCATCATAGCCCTGTAATTCAGCTATTATTATCTGCATTTGACAGAGGAGGGAACTGGTACTTGGAAAGGCTAAGCAACTTGACTGAAGTCATGCATATAATAAATTGTGGAGCTCAGATGTGAGCTTAGGTAGAATACAAAACCCAAGCTGTTTTCATTTTCAATACATTTTGTTGCTTAATATTCTTCAGCCTTTATTAGCATCCCAGTGAGAGTCATGTTTGAGACCTGGACTTGGGTAGAGACATTGTTTTGTCTTCAATGCACTCTTTAATGAAGAAGAATCACAAATTCCCACCAGAAAATCTGATGAGATTGGAAGCTCAGAAACTCTGAGTTAGGGTCCCAGCTATTAACAGGGACCCTTTACACTTGCTATTACTGTTCTGGGGCAAAATATATAGTTCACAGGAAAAAAAAATTTATAAGAAAAGAAGACTTCAACGTGAGAAAAACCTCTCCACCTCCTTCAAATAAACAGCCTAAGTTTAAAAATCAGGATGGCAGAAGATGGGAAATTATATACAGTGTGCTTGGATATGAAAATCATGACTAAACGAAACAAATATGAAAGAGAGCAAATGAAAAATGCTGATAGGATTGGCTTCCTGCCTATCAAACAGCATGTGACTGAATGTGGGGAGAAAAAGATCATGGCAGCACTCCGTGGCTGGCCTTAGATAATTGGCTCACCTAGGGTCTCCTGATAACTTAGTGTTAAAATGAGTTCAAGTTGTATGGCGATGAACATCAGCACATGTATTGCAAATGCCCTTGGAAGAAAGCAAAATGAAATGATAAATGGTCCTGTGTCCTTGCTTGGCATCGTGTCCAAGGTCCCCTTAGGGTGGCTGAGAATTCCTGACTGGCTTAATGTCTGCCTTAATAATGACAAAGAAGGACTGAATAGTGTTTAATGATGTTTTAAGTAGATCCTAAGTAGAGGCTTATGACCAAAATTGAGGAGTAGAGAAAATACAAATGTATGTCTGAAACACAGGAATAACCACAGTCTCCTCCTGCTGCAGCTGGGATGAATAGCACTCAGAAAGATCAGGAGACTGGCCGGCAGGTGCAAGCCTGGCAGTGTTTGCTGGCCTTTCCCAGGTACTGTCATTGGCTCGATATGCATAACCAGGGGCTTCGTTGGACACCTGAGTTTGCAAAGAAGATGCTTGGAAAGCTGAAAAAGACATTTAAGAGATTGTATTTTTAATTATAAATAAATAGATATTTATGAAAGGATGTTTGTGTTTTCATAGGAACAGAGAAAGAATGATAAAGAGTGAGCTTTAGTCACATCACCAAACAAAAATCACCTTTAACCTTGTTACTGAATCAGGTCCAGCGCTCGCCACTCAAAAATCAGTACGTGAGAGAGAGACAAATGTTGGTAGAAAGGAAAGTTGCTTTTAATCAGAATGCCGGCAATCTGGGGAGTTGGTGGACTCAGTATCCCCCCAAAACCATCTGAAGATTGTGCTTGGCCATGAGAGTTTTTAAAGGGTAAAAGGGAAGTAATCTCAGTTAATCATTGAGATGGGGGGTCAGAGTCCTTGCTACCCCCCACTGTGTGCGGGCTTGTCGACTTCTTGTGATTCTTCTTTAGATGCTGTCTTGTTCACACGGTTTGCGAGAGTACTGAAGGGGAAGCTAGGGAAGAGATCTGGTCATGGGTTAATTACTTAGTTTTCATTTCTACTTCTTTGATGTATGGAAAGACCTAACAAGTTAGGCAAGGTATTGCATGATCAAAAGATTTAAAAAGTGTGCTAGGGCTGAAGATGGGTAGAACATGGGGGTGACTGGTTTAAGCTTAGTGACAAGACAAAGGGGCCTCCTGCAGAGCTCTTTCCTGCCCAAAGCTGCTTACAGCCTTATCATTTGAATCCTTCCTATCTACCCCAGAGATAGTTGTAGTCATATTGTGAATAAATTTATATTACATTTTCAGTTATTATTATTTAGCAAGCATTTTCTTTTTTGAAACTGTCTTCATAATTATATATTTGAATATCTTTACAATAACTTCTTGAACAAATGTACCATAGTAAATCAAGTCTGCATTATTATCTGCATTATTATCTAACTTTTTTTGTTTCAATTTTTCACTGTCATAAAAAATGTCACGATAAATGTCTCTGTGCATAAAACTTATTTCTAGGCTTCCAAATGATCCCTTTGGACTAATTTCCAAAGACAGAATTTCTGGATCAAAGAATTTGATAAGGTTTTGATACATGCTGACAATTTGTTTCCCGAAAGGACGGTGTGATTTTGTCGGTCATAACATATGCTCATTAGCACTAGGTATTCTTATTTTTTGTTAAGTATATATTTGTTTCATTTAAACTTATTGGATTGCTATTAAAATAGAATATTTTCCCAAATTGGTTGCCAAATGTGTTACTTGATGTTATTTGCTTTTTAAAAAATGTTCTTTGCCCATTTATCTTGAACTGGCATTAAACTGGTTTCCCTGACCCCAGTCTAACTTTCCTCCCTTCCATCCTCTACATGTGGCTAGAATTATTCCTAAAATCAATACCCTCATCACGTCACCACTTCCTCAAATCTTTCAAAGCCTCCCCATGTCTTCTCAAGGAGAGTAAACTCTTTACCCTGCATGGAAAGCCACCACAATATGGTCCAAGCTGCCACACTGCCTGGTCCTGGGCAACTGCTTTGGTAAATATGGAATTTAATATTAAGATACATCTCCTGAGAGTTGTGCAGTGAGAGACTCAGCTAGGGTCACACATTGTCTTAAATTCTAGCAGGTAGGCAGCCACAGTTTCTTTGCTAAGATCATCTGGATGAAAGAAACCACAGGGACAGTCCCTGTCTCACCTTCATATACTTAACGGGAAAGCAAGCAACTCCTGGGCTCCAGTCCTGCCTCTGTCACTCACTTGGCTATGCCCTGGGGCAGTCATTTAACCTCCATGGCAATAATGCCCACATCTCAGAGTTGTCTGGGGATAAAATGAAATGATAAAATACATTGTGCACCCTAGGATGTCAGGAAATGAAAACTCTAAATCAAGGACAACGCCTTTCAGGTGTGAAGTACTATCTAAAATAGCCAAATCCACAGAAGTAGAGAATAGAATGGTGGCTGCCAGGGCCTGGGGGGAGGGGGAAAGATTTAACGTTTCATTTATGCCAGATGAATAAATTCTAGGGCTCTGTTGTACAATGCTGTGTCTATAGGTAACCATACTGTATTGTACACTTAAAAATCTGTTAAGAGAGTAGCTCTCATGTTAAGTGCTCTTGCCACCATAAAATAAAACTGGAAAGAATTTAACTCTCGGGATGTTATTTGTATAAGCACAGGAAACTTAGACTTGCCAAAGTTCACAGCACGGGTTGTAGCAAGTCTGAGCAAAACAGTGTTGGATTGTTGTCACTCCTGGTATTAAGGGCACTGCCTGAACTGGCAGGCAGTCCTCCCATCTCTTCCAGGAGAGCCAGATCCCAGCTGTCTGATTAGCATCATTTTAGTGTTGAACATATAAACGTCATCATACAATAAAGGCTGATATTTGTCGCTCAGTGTTTGATCCCTAAAAAACATTTTTTTTAACGTAATACAAATAATGAAAATAACAGCGTCTCCTCACTCAGTTTGGCAAGTGACCCATTACCAAATGCCAGTTTTGGGAAAGTCTCAAGGATTCTTGTTTAAAATTTGAAAGCAATGAAATATCAGGAAAATCTAGTGACAAAAATATTGAAAAGATTATTTGTGAGTAAAACTTTGGTCTCATCTCTAAGTGAATGTTATTTTAAAAAACTCTCAGAAACTGTAAATTGTTTGTATATGTTTGCAGATCTAGAAATCACTTATTTTGAAAATTTGGCATCAAATCAGAAAATACAAATAAAAAATAGTACAAAAGCCAATGCTGTGCTAAATGTACTGGATAGTAAAGAAACTGTTTTCTACTTCGAAGGAGACCAAGTTTATCAGCGACCGGAGGCCAGGAATCCAATTTGTGAAGATGTCTCAAGATTGTACCTATGATTCCTTGGCTCTGAAATGCTCTCCTAAATGTTAGAGATTCCAGTGGCCTAAAAATAATTTAATGTATATCCCAATTTTTTATGGCATTAAAAAAATATATATCTGGAAATGTCTCAAGTTGATTTATCTTTCATGAGTCACAAGAGTAAAGCTGATTTTCTGATACTGTGTCCTGCATTTTATCTTTCAGGAGCGGGAGACCATTCTAATGAAAATGAATCCAGTCACGAACTTGAAATATCAGGTACTTGAATGTGATTTGCTTCTTTTTTTTTAAATTTTTTTTAACATCTTTATTGGGGTATAATTGCTTTCCAGTGTTGTGTTAGTTTCTGCTGTACAACAAAGTGAACCAGCTATACATATACATATATCCCCATACCTTTCCCTCTTGCGTCTCCCTCCCTCCCACCATCCCTATCCCACCCCTCTAGGTGGACACAAAGCACCGAGCTGATCTCCCTGTGCTATGCGGCTGCTTCCCACTAGCTATCTACCTTACGTTTGGTGTGATTTGCTTCTTAATGGCCTAGACTATCTTGCCATAAACATTTTGCCCCTGGTTGGCTAGAATCTAATTCAAAAAAATGACAAAGTGGTAATGACATCTGGGAAGCTGGAGTCTCTTGTTCTATCCAAAGAGCTTGGAGATTTCTTGGTGGGACTTAGGCTTGGAGAGTGAGGCACGGGGGTCTCTGTTCCCTCACTCAAGAAATCAGGGCTGTGGGTGATCAGTCAGTAAGGTCTACACGAGTGTCTCTTCTCTAGAGAGGAAAAGACCTTCCCCAGCCCATCCATGTAGAATAGCACAGCTCACCTTTAACCTCTTGATTCTTCTTCATAGCACTGATAACAGGGTGACACAAAAAGAACTATTTCTTATATGTTGTCCCCGCATTTGAAAGTAAGCTTTGCGAGCACAAGAAATTGTTGGTTTTGTTTGCTGCTATGTTCAGAGTACCTAAAACCGTACCTGCACACACGAAACCATCCTGAGTATGGGTTGCAATCATTGGAAAGTAAATGAACACAATAAGACAAACCACTCCCAACCATCCTCTAGGCTTTCTTTGATCATTCAAAAGGCACTGAATACAGAATCAGCTGTATTCCCTGGACTCTCCTCCCACCTTCCCTTTGCCAATATTCACATCCTAAAAGCCCAGTTAAAGACCTACATCCCCTAAGTGCCTATCTTGACCTCTGCTCTGGAAATTAATTTCTCCCTGTTCTGAACAGCTTGAATATTTTCTAATACTTTATACTACATTGGGCTATGTATATTACATAACAACTGTAATTTGATTTAACATTGTATTATGTTGTATAATTGTTACTGAGTCCAAGCTCATACTGCTCGCCAAACGACTGGTCAGTAAATCAAGAGACGAGCTGCTGGAGCAAAGGGATAGTGACTTTATTCAAGAAGCCAGCAGACCGGGAAGATGGTGACTCATGTCCCAAAGAACCATCTTGCCTGAGCAAGAATTCAGGCTTCTTTTATATTAAAAGGGGAGGGAGTAAAATCAAACATTTCCTGGTTCCAGTCAGCCTCCAGAGGGGATGTGTTAATTTCTTCCTCCCTGCAGTCATTCACAGGTGGACCTGATCAGGATGTTTCCTGTGAGCTAAACAAAGGTATTTTAGCTTAATGCTCATTACCTGGGAGGCAGGGTTCCCAGAGATGGGCCGTTATGTATAACTTAGGCTTATAGGCAACATCCATTTAGTGATTAACTTGTAATAGAATACATAAAGTTCTTCCCTATTACATAATTATACATTATATTGTAATATAACTATACTTGTAACATAACTATGTAGAGTTTTCTCCTGTTAGACTCTGAACTCCATGAGATTAAGAATTGAACTGTAACCATCTTTTTCATCTCCTAAAAGGTCCAATATCTTGCATCATATATAGTAGATATTCCATAAATGATGTTGGACTGAGAAGCCAATTATGATAGAATATATATGAAAATCCTGTAAGAAAGATCTGGGGAGTGGAGAGTTCAATAGCAGAGAGATTATTCAAGGATTCTTCCATCAACCTTGCACTCCTCATAAAGATATTGATTCACAATATGTTATACAGGATTTTTTTATTTGAACAATTTTGAGACAGTGACCTCTAAGATGCTCTTTTCTCCCCAGCCCCACCCAGCTGGGAAGGATGCTGTGCTATAATGGCGTCAGGCACACTTGTGCTCCAAAGTTGTTCTCATCCTTTGCCAGCTGTGAGGTGTGTCATTCAACCTCTCTGAACCTTAGTTACTCCATCTGTAAAATGGGGAGAGGAAGTCTTACCTCACTAGGTCCTTTTGACGGTGAAATGAGAAAATGATAGTGCCAGATATGCCTGGCACATAGCAGGCTCTGAGCAAGCAACTGCCCTGATCATCTTTGTCATTAGAATTGGGGCTATTCCAATTCTAATGACAATGAGCTACTCCTGCTCTTCTTGTCTTCATAGAACATTTTCGTCTGAATGGAAATTAGAAATGTGGTTTATTTATTTTTTAATTTTTAATTTTTTAATATCTTTATTGGAGTATAATTGCTTTACAATGGTCTATTAGTTTCTGCTTTATAACAAAGTGAATCAGCTATACATATACATATGTTCCCATATCTCTTCCCTCTTGTGTCTCCCTCCCTCCCACCCTCCCTATCCCACCCCTCTAGGTGGTCACAAAGCACCGAGCTAATCTCCGTGTGCTATGTGGCTACTTCCCACTAGCTATCTATTTTACATTTGGTAGTGTATATATGTCCATGCCACTCTCTCACTTTGTCCCAGCTTACCCTTCCCCCTCCCCATATCCTCAAGTCCATTCTCAAGTAGGTCTGTGTCTTTATTCCCATCTTACCCCTAGGTTCTTCATGACATTTTTTTTCCCTTAGATTCCATATATATGTGTTAGCATACGGTATTTGTTTTTCTCTTTCTGACTTCACTCTGTATGACAGACTCTAGGTGCATCCACCTCACTACAAATAACTCAATTTCGTTTCTTTTTATGGCTGAGTCATATTCCATTGTATATATGTGCCACACCTTCTTTATCCATTCATCTGTTGATGGACACTTAGGTTGCTTCCATGTCCTGGCTATTGTAAATAGAGCTGCAATGAACATTTTGGTACATGACTCTTTTTGAATTATGGTTTTCTCAGGGTATATGCCCAGTAGTGGGATTGCTGGGTCGTATGGTAGTTCTATTTTTAGTTTTTTAAGGAACCTCCATACTGTCCTCCATAGTGGCTGTATCAATTTACATTCCCACCAACAGTGCAAGAGGGTTCCCTTTTCTCCACACCCTCTCCAGCATTTATTGTTTCTAGATTTTTTGATGATGGCCATTCTGACCAGTGTGAGATGATACCTCATTGTAGTTTTGATTTGCATTTCTCGAATGATTAATGATGTTGAGCATTCTTTCATGTGTTTGTTGGCAATCTGTATATCTTCTTTGGAGAAATGTCTCTTTAGATCTTCTGCCCATTTCTGGACTGGGTTGTTTGTTTTTTTGTTATTGAGCTGCCATGAGCTGCTTGTATATTTTGGAGATTAATCCTTTGTCAGTTGCTTCATTTGCAAATATTTTCTCCCATTCTGAGGGTTGTCTTTTCGTCTTATTTATGGTTTCCTTTGCTGTGGAAAAGCTTTGAAGTTTCATTAGGTCCCATTTGTTTATTTTTGTTTTTATTTCTATTTCTCTAGGAGGTGGGTCCAAAAGGATCTTGCTGTGATTTATGTCATAGAGTGTCCTGCCTATGTTTTCCTCTAAGAGTTTGATAGTGTCTGGCCTTACATTTAGGTCTTTAATCCATTTTGAGTTTACTTTTGTGTGTGGTGTTAGGGAGTGTTCTAATTTCATACTTTTACATGTAGCTGTCCAGTTTTCCCAGCACCACTTAGAAATGTGGTTTATTTATCACATGTCACCACTGTTTATTTAATATTTGTCACCAACTCCCTCATAGTTTCTTCATAACATTCATTAGAGTCATATTACCTGTGAGTTGCTCAGTCCCAAGGTGGCAGACAGGCCATAAACACTGGAAAAGGATCTGTTTTGGTTTACGGTTTGGTTATAATGATTGCAGTAATCTCTACTAGACTCTTAGGTGCTCAACCGGGGGGTTTATGTACATTCTATCTCATTACAAAACCTGTGCTCCTGCCCTCTCGGAATTGGCATCTCCCATCTCCTTTAAGATGTTGGCCCATTGTGTGCCAGCTTGCAGGGGTGGGCTCAGTAGCAGAAAGAGTGGTTTTATGTATTGAACACTGGCTAGTCTAGAATGACCCAGGAGTAAGTACATCCTGGGATTGTCAGCTTTTGGTTTTCTAATTCAGCCTAAGCGCTTTACTTTCAGATACAGACAATACTGGGTTAAAGCTGACAGCTATTATTAGGCAGACATCCTGCTTTAATGAATTGATAAGAAGCGTTTGATCCCAGACTAGTTTAAGCCAGCATGGTCCCTGCTCTCATGTCACTTTCACTGCCCATGTATAAATGTGCCCTGATATTAGTCACTCACCATTTGATCCCTTAAAAACATTTTTTAAAGTCATCAAAATTATAAAAAGAATAAAAAGAACTGTGATCCCTCACTTCCACTTTGGCAAGCAAGTTGTACACAACCATTGCCTTATAGGGAATGAGAACTAAAATAAAACCAACGAACATGCACATTTGCAATCTGCAAAGTTTGCACAGTTCTTATTTGTCATTTGCTTGGCTATCTGGTTTATACCCTATGCATGATTAGCCCTGTTTTCCACATGAGAAATTTGTGCCTCCAGGAATTGAAGTCATTTGCTGGAACACACAGGCAGTAGATGTTGGAACTGAGGTAGGAACCTAGGTATTCTGGCTTCCAACCCAATGATTTAATGAATAGATAAGAATGATTTTAAATGATCCCCTCTGCACATCAGCCCAAGCAGTCCTTGTAACTGCTTACTTGGCAATTACCAGGTAAGTTTGTAAGTAGACTCCTCTGAGGCGCTTCAAAATAGTTGTCTGTTTTATACTAATGGTTCCTCGGCAATTGTATTTACAAGAATCATTTGCGAGCCTCATTCTCCATGCAGAGCAGAAAGGTAAACTGGAGTGGAGTCCTCTGAGAATCAGGACAGAGACGGAATTCCTGCAGCGCTGAATTAATGGGCGTTCACCGCCTCCTTCTTCCTTGTGACCACAGATGGCTGGTAGGGCCTTGGGAAGGTTACATGACTCTAAGAGGGCCACCGAGTGGACACCTGGAGGTGTGGTCCCAAAGGCCCTTCCCACCCCTCCCTCACCAGGTCTAGGGCCTGAGCTCCTGCGCTCGCCTGAACGTTACTTAGGACGGATTCGTCGATTGCCAGCGTGCTGTGACTCTCTGGAAAGATGATCGGATTTGGAGAAGTTCAGCCTGCTCATTGGAAGTGGACCCCATCACAGTACCTTCTTCTCACTGTCCTCTTGAGAAGGAAAGTGTATGCTGCTTCAGGAGGATGTGAGGGTGAAATTTTAATTGAATAGAAGACAGGAGATGCTCAGGGATGGTTCCCATAGCAACTGCAGTGTGTGTGTGCGTGTATTTAATATATGCATTAGAAGAGAAAAAGCAGCTCATCTTCGTGTGCAAGTCTAGAATATGAAACTGGAAAGGAAGGAAATCCAAGGCTCCCACAGTAGCCTCATACTGGATTTACTGCTTTCCTTGGCTTGGCTGTTTTCTCTTCGACATGGCAACAGCCAACTACATTCCCCTCTTTCTTTTCTCTCCTTCGCTTCATGGAGGCCAGGTGCCACCTCGCACAAGGACACTGTGAGGGCGGAGCCACTGGCTTATAGGAGGCAGGGTCCAGTTATAGGTCTGCTGCACGCAGGCCTTTGCTTCTCGAGATGGTTCCACCACCTGACCCGTGAGAGTGGGGGGACCGGAGCTTTGTTGGCAGCCAGTCCTGCTTTCACTTATCAGCTCTGTAAACGTGGATATGCCCTTTAACTAACCAGAGCCTTCTTTTTTTTTTTATTTGTTTGTCTGGTTTGTTTTTAAAACTCATCAAAGGGAGAATAAAGCAACTTGTCCAGTGTAGCATCACATCTGGGAGAAAGTTAGAAGACAAGGAGTAGGATCCCTGCTTCTTTTCTTTCCCAGGGACTCACAGGAAAGTAGGAAATCCACGTGGTTGGGATTATGCTGTTTAATTGGACGTCACCATGACCTGGAAGGTTGCCATCTTTGCTGGTTACAGGTAACATGTAAAGAATATCCCATCAGTCAGAGAGGAGGCTTGCTGGAAGGGAATGAGGAGAAAGGAGCAGGGGACAAATGCAAGATGAATTAGGGTTGCTCCTCTGTGTATCTCACACATGTCTCTTCTGTGGGCACCTCGAGGCCAGCAACTTCGGACTCATTTCACGGACCCAAGACCAAGCGCAGCATCGGGCACTTGGTCCGTGCTGGGCGAAGGCTGAGCTGAACTGAATCTGACCTAGTTTATCTGGCAGCGGAGCAAGTTCATGTGCCAGACCAGAGGGAGGAGAGAAGCAACTTATTATTTATTCGAGTATTTGGCACTCCATTATTTTTATAAGCGAAGGCACAAAATCGCTGTGATAGGGTCAGAAACTTGGACTTGAGATATTCAAGTCGAGGCTTTTAAGAAAAATCTGTGCTGTTATTTTTCCTGTTGTTGTTTGGATAAGAATCTTTCTGAAAATTCCAGTGAGTCTCCGCTGGGTGACTTGGGATGAAGAGGAGGGATCTTTGCACACAGCTTTGCTGGAGAGAAAATTGAGAGGGTGACGGCAGCTTTTTTCTTCTGAGCCCTTGAAACAGGTTGTACTTGGTTTAGCTAAGGAGTGATTTTCTTATAATATCAGCATCTGCTTCTCTGCCCTTGGGAAGGCAGAAGGAGCTCTGAGGTCCCCGGCAGACTGCTCCTTCCCACAATATTAAATTCAGCGTTGTCAATTCAAGGTTGGGAACATTGTTCCCAGCACCCGAGGGCGTCTGTCATCTTGAAGAAGCAACAAAATCTTCTGACAGCCCAGAGCAATTATTTTGGAAGTATTTCCCTCTGGGCTGTGACCAGAGGAGCGGACAAGGCAAGAGCAGATGTCCCCTCTCTTGGAGGGGGCCTTTCACCTTGGAGGACAGTACTGCCATGTGGTGATGCGTGCAGTTTGGTGTTGGGACTATCCGTGTTGAAATCTGGACTCCACCATGCATTTGCTCTGTGACCCTGGATAAGTTGCTTCACCTCTCTGGGCCTCCCTTTCTCCATTTGTAAATTAGAAACTCAGTAGTACTTAGCTGAGAGAGTCATTAGGATTAAACAAGCTAATACATTTAAAGGTCTAGGGCTTCCCTGGTGGCGCAGTGGTTGAGAGTCCGCCTGCCGATGCAGGGGACACGGGTTCGTGCCCTGGTCCGGGAAGATCCCATGTGCCACGGGGTGTCTGGGCCCATGAGCCATGGCCGCTGAGCCTGTGCGTCCGGAGCCTGTGCTCTGCGACGGAAGAGGCCACAACAGTGAGAGGCCCGCGTACCGCAAAAAAAAAAAAAAAAAAAAAAAAATGTCTTAAAACGCTGATGCCTGGCACATAGTACATAGACATAAATATTAGCAGCTATTATCATGGTCAGTGTCCCGATGACTCTAGCCATCATGGCGACCCAGTGGGGTCTCTTCTGTGTTCTCTAGATGCAGATTCACATGACACTTATTGGGGATCTACTGTGTGCCAAGCACAGTGACAGTGACTTACGCATATTTTTTTTCAACTTCAGAAGAGGGCAGCAGAAGATGTCACTGCCTGATGGATCTGAGTTGACTTCTGGAAGGAACTGAGCTGGGGGTGCAGACTGGAGATAATGCTGTGCATGAACTTGGGTGGGAGAGGCGTGGGAAAGGGGAGCAGGATGTGGTGGGCCTGGGGCTGCCAGGCATCAGAAGATAAAAGGGGAGTTCCGGGGGGGCACAGCTCAGCCCTGAGGGGCTGGAGAACAGCAGAAGGCCAGGGAATGATGTGTCCGGGCTGATGTTAGGTCAGGTCAAGGCCCCCGTTCTGTATTTGCTGAGCGATGAGGCCAGGGGGCCGGGCAGGGTGATGGGGCCCCTTCAGCATGATGTTGTAGGATGCTGAGCCCTCACAAGGGGGTGGAGGTGTTTCTGATCCAGCCGAAGGGCTAAAAGAGACACAGCAGCCATGGCAGGAATGGTGGGTTCCCAACCTGGCTGCTTCTCAGAATCTCTTGGGGGCTTATTAAACATGCAGATTTCTCTACCATCCATTTGCCTAATTAATCAGATTCTCTGTGGGTAGGACCTGGAACCACACAGTCTTGGCAAACTGCTGGGGTATTCTGCCGTGAGCTGGCCCTGGGCTCCGAGAATGGGGGCTTAGTTGTCCCTGGTGTAACCCATCAGGGAATGGGCTAGGAAGGGAGCAGGTCCCCGATGACAGGTTGCCGGATGCTGAGATGATGCCAGGGTCTTAGAACTGAAGGAAGAGCCTTGTTCCAGGCGGAGCCCTGCATCCAGGTGGGGCCGGCAGCAGGCTCAGGTGGGGAAGACAAGACAGGACAAGGAGTAGCCAGCAGCCTCAGGACCACAGATGCCGAGGGCACGGGCATGCCTGGCAGGTAGACCTCCCTGGAGGGCAAGTGGCGATTCGGTTGCTCCCAGGTTGTGGCTCTCCTGGAATTAGAAGGGAATTGAGGAGAATCACCCACGTCCAAGGCCTCATGCTGGGGGCAGCCGGAACCCTTATGTCCTCCACCCTGCTCTCCCCACACTCCCTCCCGGTATCTGCCAGGTGGCCTCTCTGGACTGTGAGGTGCTACAGGCCGAAGCTGCGGCTGGGCATTGAGGATGTCAGGGAATTTCAGCAGGTCTGAACCCTAGCAGTGAATATAATCCATCTCATCTTTTCTCTCTCTGACCCCCCTACTGGGAATAATCCCTGCACCATCTCCCCATAGTTGGAACCCTCACTTTCCCTCAAGTTTACTTAAAATGGTGATCTTTCATAGGTTGCCAATTTTCCAATTTTTTTTTTTTTTTTTTTGCGGTATGCAGGCCTCTCACTGTCGTGGCCTCTCTCATTGCGGAGCACAGGCTCCGGACGTGCAGGCTCAGCGGCCATGGCTCACGGGCCCAGCCGCTCTGCGGCATGTGGGATCTTCCCTGACCGGGGCATGAACCCGTGTCCCCTGCATCGGCAGGCGGACTCTCAACCACTGCGCCACCAGGGAAACCCCCAAATTTTTTAAAATTGCCATCAATTTCAAGTTTAAGGCAATTCAATCCAGTGAAACACATACTTATTGAGTACACATTATGAACCAATCCCTGAATCTGGTCCTGGACTGTACAAGAAAAATTAGGACATGTTTCCAGTTCTTAGGGAACTCAGTGCAGGGAAAGAAAAATGCAGGTCAACAATGTCATTTAGTGTGCCAGGCACTACACACTAAGGGTAAATTCCAGTTTTCAAAAAGGGCTGTATAATAGTTATTTCTGTGCACGTTTTATTTCCTCCACCTGACTCATTTTTGTAGAGGGCTAGGGACATGTCACATTCATTTTTGTAATTTCTTCCCTCTGAAACAGTGGATGGAACATGGCTGGTATTCAATGGATCTTTGTTGGTCTGGTTTGAATTGAATTCTACTTGGCACTATGTTTTTTTTAATAAATATTATTATTTGATTTAAAAAATGTTTAGGAATATATTATATAATGTCAGGCTATAGGTTAGGTAGATTTAGGAAGGTTAGAGTTGGATTTCTTATTTCTGGCAGTGATGGGGTTTTTTAATAGATCCTGACTGCAAGCAGTCAAGATAAAATATAGTTTGAATATTTTTAGACAATTCTGAATTAGAAGAATTTGCCAGAACTTTGAAAGGGCAAATTGTGACACAGAATTATTTGGACCAGTTAGAGGATTGATAAAATTGAATGGGATGATTTTCACTAGGGCAAGGTGTCATTTTAGAAAGGAGTTACTGTCTCCAAATGCTGATTGAGAGAGACATGGCCAGGGATTGTCCTAGAAAACAGCAGAGATTTGGAGGGCGGGACAACAGAAATGAAAATACAAAAAAAAAACTAAGTAAATATTCAGATTTTGCTCTTCTGTTCTCTACCGATGGAGTAATTTGTCTTCAATGTGGTGTAAATGAAAAAGCAGGGGAAAGATCTGAGTTAAAATAGAGGGTCACAGGACGTGAAAAATTGTGACCTTTGGCAATGTAACCCCTGCCAGTGTCAGCTTTCTTATGTATAAAATGGCCAGCGTGGTACATTATTTCCAGGGTTGCTGTGAGTGACGATCCCAGGAGATAAGAAATGGAAAGGGCCCTGCAAGGTCCCTTGCCTGTACTATGTACTTAATAAACAACCACTCCCTTTCAGATCCCTTCCCTGAGGTAACCGTGGGGAACTTAGTGGCAGCTCAGAAATCAGGAATGGGTTCTCACAAACATTATACAATTGTTCTTTTTGATGACTCCATGAGCAATGTCATTGGCTTCCTCAGAAGCTGAGCCTGGAGACATGAAGATGGAACTGGTCATGTGCGCAAGTGGGCAGCTGGTGAAGGGGACCGAAATGGCACTGAGATGCTGGGTTCAGGTTGAGGCTTGTCTGGATGGTGCGTTGTTCTGGTTTGCATCTTCCCCTCTCTCACCTGGCAAGCACCCCTGGCCAGTGATTGGTGGGGTCCTTTGCCACCTGCAGATCGCTCACCTGGAAGCCTTTTCAGCTCTTCCCTCAAACCAGCTGGGTTACGGACACTGGTGTGGGCTGTGCATAATATCTGGGGCTCCTGGGACTGTTCTGAACAAAGGAAATACCTGGAATCAGAGCTGACTCCACAGAAGTCTGGGTTCTGTCCCTGCTGGGGGCAGCCCTGGACCACTTATTGAAAAATGGAGAAATACCTATTTATTTGAAGCATCACTGGGTCCAACACAGGATGGCCATATATTTTAATTGTCCAGAGCAGGATACTTTTTTTTTTTTTTTTTGCAGTACGCGGGCCTCTCACTGTTGTGGCCTCTCCCTTTGCAGAGCACAGGCTCCGGACGCGCAGGCTCAGCGGCCATGGCTCACGGGCCTAGCTGCTCCGCGGCATGTGGGATCTTCCCTGACCGGGGCACGAACCCATGTCACCTGCATTGGTAGGCGGACTCTCAACCACTGCGCCACCAGGGAAGCCCAAGAGCAGGATACTTTTGAGAATGAGTGAGGGCATCATAAAAATCATGCTGGGACGACAGGCATAGCTAAGACTGCCCTGGGCAAAGCAGGATATATGGTCACCCTTGTCAGATAGCCTGGGCAGAGGGGTTTGTATTAGATCCTTCTGTCTGGAATTATTTTCATTGTCCTTGCAAGGACTTCAACACATAGCTGAATATTCATCTTGATTTGGTGATTTCCTTTAGCTACAATTAAGAGTTTAACATTCTGAAGACTCAATTATGAGAAATACCCACTAGGATTTGTGGGGAATAATTTAAATACTTCCATTTGCATAATGATTTACAGTTTGCAGAGCAATTTCACACACATTAGGTCACCAGCCTGGACCTCCTCCCTAAATGTCAAACCTCCAAATTGCAAACCTGCTGCCTCTGAAATGTAACATTGTCTACACTGAGCTCTGTGGTGTCTGTCTGTTCCATGCCTACTTCTCTTCTTTCAGGAAGCCTTCCCTGATCTCAACTCGCCATCCCCACCCTCAAAAGAAGTTGCCCCTCCTCAGTAACCCATGTGCTTGCCTACCTTGCTTACTAGAGAGCATGTCTCTGAGGAAGGAGTAGGACTAATTTTCTGCTGTATTCCGAGGTCCAACTCAGAGTAGGAACTCAGAGGATGTTGGCTGAATAAATGAATCTGACTTGAACGGTACTTCTCAAACTTTCATGTACACCAGTTACCTGGAGGGCTTCTTAAAAGGAAGATTCTCACATAGCAGCCCTGGGTGGGGCTGGAGATTCTGCATATCCACCAAGGACCCAGGTGATGCGGATGCTGTAGGTCCTTGGACCATACTTTGAGTAGGCGCTCAAGCACTAATATTTAAACTTGGCTGTTCATTGGAATCACCTGGGGAAGTTTTAGATGGCTCCATGCCTGGAGCACACCTCTGGGGTTTCTGATTTAATGGATAAGGGTGCACCTGGGTATCAAGAGTTTTCAAAGTTCCCCAGGTGTTTCTAGTATACAGCAGAGTTCGAGAACCATGATGCCGCAGGGAAATTTGACATGACTATTCAACTTTCAAAGTGAAATGCGTGGTTCCCTATAAACCTAGAAAGAAGAGTGTTAATGGTACCTTACAATTTTAGAATTCACAAAGGACTTTAAGCTCATATCCATTATTTCAGTAGTTCCTTACAACCTGTGAGGAAGGCTTTTTTCACATGGGAAGCAGACTCAGCAAGGTGATCCTGATACAGCAGAGATATGAATCAAGCTTTTTTTTAAATTTCAAATTTAATATATTCTTTCTGTAATCAGTGGAGAGAGCTGAGGTTTGTTGGTCAAGTCCCAGCGCTGACAGTTGAGCTGGGTATCACTTGACTCTGGACCTCACGTTTCTTCTCTGTCCCCACCCCTCCCCCATGCATGTGACACCCAGGCAGCCCTCCTAGGCAATCTGTCCTGCTAGCTCCTCTGTGTCACATCTAGGTCCTTGGGTGAATACACTCCTCTTCTCTCCCCTTCTCCAGCTGTCAAACTCCCACTCCCACTTCAAGACCGGGCTCAGATGTCCTTGCTTCCCTTGGGCAAGTTTAACCCTCCCCCATGTACCTCTTTAGTGATCACCACTGTCTGTTTCTTCATTTGCTTCTTCTAGCCTGTGAGCTCTTCAAATTCATGAGCCACATCTTATTTTCTTGTATTCCCTACATACATTATAGGGTCCGATAGTGATGTGCTCGGTGAATACATTAAATATAAATGGGTGATTAAATTAACTTGCTTTAGAGAGATGTTTTAAGATGATAAGGACTTAGAAGACTAAAAAAAAAGCTACGTTGGAAAGTTAAAAACATGATACTCAGTGTAAGATACTATTACTATGATTATTCATGGTCATATTGTTGTTTATTAATTTTATTTTAGCCTTCCAAGATGCAAACCTGCTTATGCACTTTGTGCCTGAAATTTTCAGTTGACTAAACAAGACTTCTTGCTGTTTAAACAATTGAAGAATTACAATGAGAAAAGGGGTCATTTAAAATTAATTGGAAGATGTGGAATAAAAGAAAAAAAGTTACCCATAATCTCACCACTGAAGTATACACTGGTAAATTTTTGATATATTTCTTTCCGGTCTGTTTTTTGCACACAGTGTTTTCTAAAACGGAGTTGTAGTGATGCTGTTTATGTACCGTTTTATGTCTTTCTTTTTCACTTAAAATTATAGCCTACTCGTTCCCTCCTATTATTACTACTTTTACAGGCATCTTTTTTAGTGGCTGTGTGCTTTTGTTTCAAGTGTATATACCACAGTTTACATAGGGATAACCCAGCTATTGGACATTGAGATTGTATTTTTTTCATCCATGTTGAATGATGCTGCAGTGATGACGTGATAAAAACTCATTTTTCTGAATTTAGGCTTACCTTTTTAGGCGTCAATGTCCAGAGGAGTAATCCCCCGAGTTTATGCTATTCATTCTACCAGCAGCAATGTATGAAAGTGATCATTTCATTATCTTGCTTCCAGAACGGGT
The DNA here is from genome assembly GCF_964341445.2 of Mesoplodon mirus. Classification (NCBI taxonomy): domain Eukaryota; kingdom Metazoa; phylum Chordata; class Mammalia; order Artiodactyla; family Ziphiidae; genus Mesoplodon; species Mesoplodon mirus. Next base: position 35,358,025 of record NC_138990.1, on the reverse strand, counting down.
TATTATAAAATTTTAAGTTGTGTTTAATTTGATAGGTGAGAAATGTTCTTTCATATTAATTTGTATTTCTTTTTATTACTAGGGAGTTTGAATAAAAATATCAAATGTTTAGCATGGGTTTACAGGTTCTTCTGAGCTTTAAAAGGATTTTATACTATATAAACTTCCTAGGCAACTATTATATGCCTCTCTCTGCTCTAAGAATCTAAGGTTCTCTAATATATAAAGGCCAATGTCTTATTTAACAGACCTTCAGTGAGAACCATCTCTGCTGAATGAATGCATGTGAAAGATGGTGTCTATCCTTTGCAAAGATGTTCAAAAATTTTCCCTACCATTTATTTAAAAAATTGTTTTCTTTTAAAAATGATGTAAATATTACAATTAATTTGGTAAACAGAAAAATGGCTACAGAATCATATTTTGCATGGTGGAGTCCTGTTACACACATAATTTTGTCTGTTTCTAAATTACATATTACTTGGGGGTATTTCCAATGATTATTTCAAGGGATGCAGACGGTGCCATTGAACTGAGGTGCAACGGATTAGGGTTAGGGTTTATTTTACTGCTGGCATATATACTGATTTTGATCTTATTTGCTTGTTTTAGTGAATATGGCTTTATTCCATTTTTGAGGTTATTTTCTTAAACTCACAGAGGTGAGGTTACTGGATCAAATAGGCAAAACATTTGTATGTCACATGCCTAACATTTTTCCTGAAGAGACTTGAATATTTGCTCTTTCACCAGTAATAGGAGTTTACTAGTTTGAGCAGTTTCATGGAAATTGTGAGCTTTGAAAACTTGTTACAAATTTAATAGGCAGAAACCCCTTAACATATTTTAATTTGTACTTATTTTAATAACCAGATAGGCTGGACATTTAAAAAAATATTTATCAATTTTATTTCTTCTTTTGTGAATTAGCTTTTTAGCTTTGTTTTGCTTGTTAACCTAATTACTATCTTAATTCCTCTGCTATGTTTTTTTCTTAAAACAATACAAAGCAAAACAAAAAAAACCTTCACCCATTTCTCCCACACCCTCACCCTATGCCTCAGACAACCACCAATCTGTTCTCTGTATTTATGAGATTTTTGTTTGTTTGTTTGTCTTTTAGATTCCACACCAAAGTGAGATCATACAGTATTTGACTTTCTCTTATTTCACTTAGCATAATGTCCTCAATGTTCATCTATGTTGTGGCACATGGCAGGGTTTGCTTCTTTTTATGGCTGAATAGTATTCCACTGTATGTATACACTACATCTTCTTTATCCATTCATCTATGGATGGACACTTAGGTTGTGTCCATGTCTTGGCTACTGTAAATAATGCTGCAATGAACATAAGAGTATAGACATCTTTTCAAGACAGTGATTTCATTTCGTTTGGATAAATACCCAGAAGTGGAATTGCTGGATCATGTGGTAGTTCTTTGTTTCATTTTTTGAGAAGCCTCCTTACTGTTTTCCCTATTGGCTGCACCAATTTACATTCCCACCAACAGTACACAGGGGCTCTCTTCTCTCCACATCCTCGCCAGCATTTTTTATCTGTTGTCTTCTTGATAATAGCCATTCTAAAGATGTGAGGTGATATCTTTTTGTGGTTTCGATTTGCATTTCTCTGATGATCAGTGATGTTGAGCATGTTTTCACGACCTGTTGGCTATTTGTGTGTTGCCTTTGGGAAAATGCCTATTCATATCCTTTGCCCATTTTAAAAACCAGACTTTTTTTATTGATTCATATGAGTTCTTTATATATTTTAGATATTAAGCCCTTATCAGATATATGATTTACAAATATTTCCTCCCATTCTGTAAGTTGCCTTTTCATTTTGTAGATGGTTGATGTACAGAAGCTTTTCAGTTTGATGTAGTCCCACTTGTTTATTTTTGCTTTTGCTGCTTTTGCTTTTGGTATCAAATCCAAAAAAAATCATTGACAAGACCAGTGTTAAGGAGCTTACTGCCCATGTCTTTTTTCTAAAGAGTTTTATGGTTTCAGGTCTTAGGTTCAAGTCTTTAATCCATTTTGAGTTTATTTTTGTGTATGATGTAAGATAGTGGTCCAGTTTCGTTCTTTTGCATGTGGCTGTCCAGTTTCCCTGATGCCATTTATAGAAGAAGCTATCCATCTGCCCTGCTATTTTTGTCATTTCCTTCTGTTAACATCCTTATTGACCACTGGAAACAATAGGGGGGGATTCAAAGTAATTAAAAAATATTTTTTTTTAACAGATCCTCCTTGAAACAAAAGGGAAATATCACTGAGTCATCTTGAAAAGTAAGTGTTTCACTTAATACAAAACTCTCTCCCATTTACTAGTGTACATTGCCCTGGAACTTTTGGTAGATGGGTCCATTTGAACTATGTTATGTCTTGCATTTCAAAATGGACTTTTATGGACGAGCAGCTGTTCCCTCCAATTAAAGATAGTCTTTTCGGGCTTCTCTGGTGGCGCAGTGGTTGAGAGTCCGCCTACCGATGCAGGGGACACAGGTTCATGCCCCGGTCCGGGAAGGTCCCACATGCTGCGGAGCGGCTGGACCTGTGAGCCATGGCCGCTGAGCCTGTGTGTCCGGAGCCTGAAGAGGAGTCTTTTCTTATGAATGAACATAAGCCTCAGTGATACCACCACATTGAATATGATAGGGATAAAATCAAAGAAGGAGTTGGTGAAATCTCTGGGGTAAAGTTTCTTGTCTTTTGCCTCATTATGTAGGGAGGGGAGATGTCTTATTTGTTTTCTTACCAATGTTTTCAGGGTGATGGTGTGCACCAACGTCTCTGGCCCAAACCTTTCTTCAGAGCAATGGTAGATACATCTGGACAAATACAAATATTTTCCCCTGTAGATTGACCAATTACATTCTAATTTAGAATTAGAATTAGGAATTGAAAATGAGAGGGAGGCTGGTAGGAGAGGAAGTTAGGAAACCAACCTCAAAATTCATCAAAATTTGAATGCTGGGGTAAGATATCAACTAAGTAAGAAATGCATAGAAAATGAAGCAAAAGGAAACATACCAAAATGTATTTAAACATTTCCCTACGGTTGGGTATTTGGGTGAATACTATTCTGTGGATATAGGTGCTGTTACTTGAAAGCCATGCTTTAAATGATCTTAAAATTTTTCAGACATTTTTTCAGCAGGCACATAATTAATATTTGTTAAGTAAATTTGTTCTAAATACAGAATTCAAATATTCCTTTGTTTGTAAAATTTTTGATTCATTTAAATGCATGCGCACATTTCAAAGAGATAACATTCCATGGACCAGGTTATTATTCTTGTTTTTTAACCTCAATTTGCTTGGATTGAAAAGTAACTGACTGATTATCTGAAATTATGCCATACCTAATTTTAGATCTACATTTATAGAATAATTAGGACATTGACTTGCCAGGAGATAAGGACATGAACTAATGAACTTCTGAAAGTCTTTTCTGTGTTTATTTTGGGTATTTCAAAATTTAGAATTAAAAAAATAGAAATATATCACCTAAAACCTATGAAATTATATCCTGTGGACTTTGAGGGCTCCTCTATTGATCAAATGATGCTATTTCTAGAGTACATTTGAGTGTGTGTGTGTGTGTGTATAAATGGAAAATTCTCACTTTATTAACTGAATTTAATATTTGATTTTCCTGATGCTTGGAAAGGTGCTAAAATAACCACCTTTCCCATAGATTTGCTCTAGAGGAAGAATTCTTGATGGTTTAAGCACTAAAGTTATTGCCAAGTTGAAGAAAATAAACTTGAAGTTACAAGCTATGGCGTATTTTTCTGCAAATGAAGCAGGTTATTATCAATTTCTTCAAAAGTGCATGAAAGCTGTTACTGTGAGATATAAGAAAAATCTTGGTATGCAATACTTTTGTTAGAGTCCTTTTAAGAAATCAGGAAATAATGAGGAATTGAAGAGACTAATGGAATGTGTTATGTATAAAAACCACTTTTTCTTTCCATGAGTTGAAGGTATTCTATTACAAGGCAGAGTTTATACAGTGCATTGTCAGGGGAGGAGGGCTCAATGTGTTGGATTAATTTTTTAACAACATTCTACTCAGTAGTGTTAAATGTATTCTCTCTCTGAACAGTTGTGAATTTAATGGGCCATTCTATATGTTGGCAGGAGATATTAGAATGGGAATTATAATGGAACATCCAATTCATATCTTTTTAGTTAGAGAGTTGAAAATAGCTTTCTCCTCCCCCCCTCCGCCCCCAGTTATGCTGCCCCAATATATACCTGTGAGAAATTTAAACCTCTGAAAATGAGCAATTTTATTCTGCTCTGGGATATTTGGAAGATGACTCCTAGCTAAAACACACAGTCAAAATAGAATCTTGTTAATAAAATGATTAACATGCACAATTTACATGTGAATTCTACCCACATGTGTGGTGTTGGAAAGGATCTTTAATTATGTCAACTAAAGTGGCTGTGGCCCTTGTTTCACTTGCATCTACCCAGAGAACATCATAGAAGATTGTGTGACCAATGTCAGAAACTGGTTTTAGATCACCAGTAGACTTGAGATTTCTAAGTGTGCCCTGCTCTATAGTATGTGAACACACTAATTTCCACACAGTATTTCAGAATTAGTAATACAATTCTTAACTGCATTTGATTATTTTTTTGTATTCAAATGGTCTCAATTTAAAGTATTAAAGGGATTCAGATATTCAAGCTGGCAGCCATTCATAGAATATTTATTCATGTTAAAAAAATCCTTTGAACGCCTTTTTTTTTTAGGTATGCAACTAGCCTCTAGACGTCTAAACCAACAATTATAGTTCCAAGTCTTCTAAGACAAAGACTCCTGTCCTCAATAGATTTCTGATTGAAGCTGTAGTTGTTTCCATAGTCCAAGCTCTTGGGGGCTCAGAGAGAGACAATTCATCCTTGTTATGCACCCTTCTCCAAGATCTTGCCTTACCTCAGCCTTTTAGTTGTACAGACTCTGAATATCTTTTTCTTTAATGCTAGTTAGAAGCTTTCCTTTTTATCACCTTTATTTTTGCAGTGGTGGGATATATTTCTAGTGCTCCATTTCTCTCTTATTACCCTACTTTTTTTCAGGCTGTGCCGAATAAGTTAAAAAATTTCTACCTCCTCCTGTAGTTGTCCTCATTTTCCCTTTATCGAGTCTGGGAGTGATAGTGTTTTCTGGGTGAGAGTGTCTCATCTTTCCTTTTTCTTTCTTTTCCTCTTTTGATTATAGAACCAAAGTCTGTTTTCAAAACCAGATCTATTTCTTCTGTTTTTTAATGTTCTTTTCCCAAATAAGAAATTTGGTGGGTTTTTTGTTATTTTTTATTTTTTATTTTTTGCAAATATACCAATTCTGAAGCCTTCCCAGCCTCTCACTATAGTATTACATCCGCCTCTGACAAAGCTGCCTCTTTGAATCATAACATTCCAGACCATAGATAGGGCTTTTAGATTTCACTCTTATACCTTAATTTATAATAATTTGATGAAGTTTTCCCACCATCCTAAATCCCCAAAGATGATCTATCCCTAATATTACAGGGATCCCGCTCATTTATTATCTGTTTGTGCATAAAGTCTACACATTACAGAGACTCACTGGGGTCTCTCACTCATTCAGCCACAGGAAAGAGGTGAGGAAACTCCATATCAATGCACGTGAGCTTTAGCATGGTGTCCATGACTAATCAGTGCTCTGGAAGGAAACTGACCAATTTGGTGATCAAGTCAGCTCCCCTAGGAAAAGGGACGGAGATGGGATGGGAGAAAAATATAGGGAGAGAGACGGAATTTGTGCTGGCCTAGAAATAGAATTCTAACTTCTAATTCAGTGTTCCATTAACTGTACCTGGAGATGCACTTTATCTCTAAAAAGGTTTACTTATAGGGACTTGCAAATTCTACTTCAGCTCACTTATTTCCCAAGTAGGTCAGTGGTCTCCAGAAAACCCACACCCTTTAATGTATCCGTTTGTTTTATTACTGACTTGAAAATTAATTTTCTTTTACCTTCTGATGATCTAGTCTATTGGCTGAAGTGCAAAGGCCTCGCCTTGAAGGAGTAGTAAGCTATGGAGAGCTAAGTCTAGGAAGAACAGGAGGCAGGTATCAATGTCAGGGTGCTGAGTTAAGGGGTCAAACTGGAGAGAAGTTGAGGAGTGAAAGGAAACCAGGCACATGCTGGGGGGCTTGGGCAGAGGGTCCCGAGTGGCTGACAAGACTGTTAGTTTCTCGGGCATGAAGTGTCTGTGAGTCTGCCTCATTAGAGAACCAGGGGTGGCACACACCCTTTGAAGCACCACATCTTTTGCAAAATGTTGAAGTTCAGTGAATTATATAGATTCTGTTGCCAGAAGATGTCATTTCCATGAGCACTGAAAAGTCATCCCAAACCATGGGACTGAATTCTGCTTTTAAAACTTCCAAAGAAGGGACTTTCAATGCCTCCTTCAATGTTTAATGTCCCTTCCAAGAGTAAAGTCTTCCTTATTGTAAACCTACAATGGTTTCTTGTTTCCCCTTCCCCAAAGATGGAGAAGGTTGAGCACCATCCTCTGTCTAGAGAATTTAACAGCCATTAATTTTCTCCCTCAAACTTTTGTTTTCTCTGCAAAAAATCCTAGTGCTCTTAACCTTTCTTCATTTATTATATATATATAATCAGATGGTCTGTAATTCGGGTAATGGAGTGGGAACTTACATTTCTTGAACCTGGATGGCGTACATGGTGTTGTTTTAGTCACTTAACATGTGTGAGTGAATTTGATTTTCCTTGCTGCTCTGTGAGACAGGTTATTTTATAAATGAAGAAATTGGATAAAACCTTTCCTATGGACCAAGATGCACAGTCTAGAATGTGAGAGACATTGGCAAGCAGAAAATCATGAATCTCTAGATTTATTTTAGAATTTTTACATGAAGTTTTGTTTTTATCGAAGTAATTCTTGCACATGGATTAAAATCAAATGGGGCTAAAAGGCCTGACATAATGATAGCACATGCTTGTATGGCAGGTACTTACCTGTGTCAGGTACTCTTCTAAATGCTTTTTACATATTAGCTCACTTAATAATCCTCACATCTTAATATTATTATCCCCATCTTACAGATGGAGCACTGAAGTACAAAGAGGTTTATTTAGTTGCCTGAGGTCATAGGGCTTCTAAGTGGTGGAGCTGAGATCTAAATGCTGTGGATTGAGTGTGTCCTCTCCCCCGCCAGCTCCCTCCAGATTCATGTGCTGAAACCTAATGCGCAGAGTGATGGTATTTGGAGGTTGGACTTTGGTGATCAGGTCAGGAGGGCATATTGTATTAGTGCCCTTATAAAAGAGATTCCAGAGCTCCCTTCTCCCTTCAGCCACTTGAGGACAAATAAAAAGACAGTTGGGGGCTTCCCTGGTGGCGCAGTGGTTGAGAGTCCGCCTGCCGATGCAGGGGACACAGGTTTGTGCCCCGGTCCGGGAGGATCCCACATGCCGCGGAGCGGCTGGGCCCGTGAGCCATGGTTGCTGAGCCTGCGCGTCCAGAGCCAGTGCTCCGCAACGGGAGAGGCCACGACAGTGAGAGGCCCGCGTACAGAAGAAGAAGAAGAAGAAAAAAAAGACAGTTGGCCTTCTATGAACCAGGGTAGGCTCTCACCAGACACCTGATGTGCCAGTGCCTCCATCTTGGACTTTCCAGCCTACAGAACTATGAGAAGTACATTTCTGTTGTTTATAAGCCACCCAGTCTGTGGTCCTCTGTAATAGCAGCACAAACAGACTAAGACAGAAATCGCAGGTAGTCTGGCCCATTTTATGCCCCTGCTTTTCTGCTTACAAAGGAGGCTGCGGCCCCTGCTTGGCTCCTCCCACACCTGGTTCCTCTTCCCGGAGACAACCGCTCTGAACTCTTTTCGATATTTACCTGATTGTCCTTCTAAACAATGTACTCACGCTGCCCCTTATTTATGATCAGCTTTAGACGTTACCCTCTGAGTTCCTCTGTGTACGATAAGGAATTGGCTCTCATACGTCCCTTGCCTTCTTATTTCCTACCCCCATCTTTCTAATCTTGTTTTCTCACAATCTCTAATTCGTCAGCATTTACCTTATGTAAATGCTTATGCAAATTTTGATTATTTATGAACCAAGTTGTTTATAATTATTACATTTTCTTTCTCATTTCATTTTTATTTTCCTTGAACAAGCAATTGCCTCATTTTTCATGTGCTTGGTTATCTCTGTATCTATTCTTATTTTTCCCCCTACGCCACCTGTATTTTTTCCAGATGTTAAAATATATCAGAAAACTCATCAAATCTGTGTTTCCTCAAGCTATCTCTCCTGAAATCCCCATTCTCCCATTCCAGAAGGGACCCGTTGTTGCTAACGCTGCTTCTCAGCTCTCATCGTGGGATAGTTGATAGCACTTGTTCTTACTTCCTGGACCCCATGTCTCCCTCTTCTTGATTTACTCCCTTGTATTATATAAGCGTTCTATCTATCTATTCCTGCATAATAAACCACCTGAAAGCTCACTGGCTTCAAACAGTGTATTATCACCACCATTCAGTGTCGTTAACGGGATCTTCTCCACGTGGTAGTGACGGGGGAGCTGGGGTATCTGTAGTCATCCTAGAGCTTGATTGTTCTGCAGAGGGAAGATGGCTCATGCATACAATTGGCAGTCTGTGCTGCCTGCTGGCTGGGGGCTCAGCTTAGGCAGTCAGCCAGAGCACCTATGCATGGCCCCTCCATGTGGCTTGGGCTTTTCACAGCATAGCAGCTGGGTTCTATGAGGGAGCATCCCAAGAATGAGCTTCTCAAGATGCCCAGAGAGAATCTGCAAGTCTTCTTATTATCTAGCTTTTGGAAGTCCTAGAACATCACCTCTCCTGAGCTGTATTATTCAAAGAAGTCACTAAGGCGAGCACAGATGCCAGGGAGAGGAATTAGACATCCTCTCTTGCTGTGAGGCGCAGCATATGTGTAGAGACGGGAAGGGACCAGTGGGCAGCCATCTTTGAGGCTAGCTACCATGGTAGGACAACACCGCTGTCATAAATAAACCCTGGTATTTCAGTAACTTAAATCAATGCCATTTTATTTCCCACTCACATATCTCTTCTCTTCCCTTCCGTCTACAGCTCCACATTCCCCTGGAGCATTAGAGTCCTTTGCTATAGTTTAACATGTGTTTTTCATTCATTGTGCTGGGCACGTGGTAGAGACACATGTGCTTCCTCTACAGAAAAATTTCCTGCATTCTTTCTTTGATAACTTTTTCTCGTCTGCTTTCTTTCTGTTTTTCCTTATTGTTTCCTTTCTCTTTCATTCCAGTTAGGTATTGGATATCTTGAATTGATTATCTAATGTTCTTATCTTCCTTTCTTCTGTTTATTTGATATCTATTTTCTGGGAGGTTTCCCCAACTTTATCTCTGAACACTTCTAGTAAATTAAAAATTTGGGGCTATCAAGTTTCAAAAATAATTTTTCTTGGTTTTTTTTTTTGGATTTTACCATTCTGTGGCATCTTGTTCTTGTCCACAAGATGTGTTATCTTTTCTTATCTTTCTGATGATATTGATCATGTGTCTTAAAAATATTTTTAAATTCCTTGCTTCTTCTATGTCTTTAAGATTCCTACTATCTTTTCTTAGGTCTCAATCTTGCACATTTTGGGCCATTTTCACATATTTAGTGATTTCCCCCTCTGCTTAATCACATTAAGAATCAAAGAATTAAAAATTGAATGATGAAAAGCCTAACCTGGACCTCTGAGTAGGCATATCTCTGTCTGATAAGCTTCCCTATGAGGTGGTTTGGCAGCAAGCTGTCCCTTCTGGCCCAAAGGCAGTACTTGGAAGCCTTTCTTCAGGGGCCATTCAGTCCCCTCCGGCAGTAATCTCTTTGCTTGGGGGTGTGCATATGCCAGGCTGCTGGTGATTTAGGAGCAAGGGCCCGACAAGAGGGTTGAGGTGGCGGCTGTCTCTTATTGCTTCTATTTTCAGCCCTTGTGCTTCATTCTTGTCTTAACTCTGTTGTCTCTGAATACAGAGTTTTCATGGTTTAATTTCCTCAGAAGATAAATTTCAAACCTCCTCATGGGGGTTGTGTGTGGGAGGTTGGCCATTGCCTGGATGCTCAGAGTGAGAAGAGGTACTTGGGGCTTGACCAGGGACCTTGCAGCTGGTCTCCATGGTTACTTCTGGGTGCTTCACCCTGGCCTGCGGCAGTACCGGTTCTTTCAATGCTGTTGTTAGCATTGTTTTCTGCAGCATTTTTTCCTACTTCCTTTGCTCTGATAAGGCAGTTACCACTCCTCCACCTGCTTTGTGCCATCCAATTCTTTTTTTTTTTTTTTTTTGCGGTACACGGGCCTCTCACTGCTGTGGCCTCTCCCGTTGCGGAGCACAGGCTCCAGATGCGCCAGCTCAGCGGCCATGGCTCACGGGCCCAGCTGCTCCGCGGCATGTGGGATCTTCCCGGACCAGGGCATGAACCTGCGTCCCCTGCATCGGCAGGCGGACTCTCAACCACTGCACCACCAGGGAAGCCTGCCTCCCAGTTCTTTGAAATATTTTATATGTTGATATCTCCTTTCCTATTCACTTTGCCTTATAGGTTTGTGTTTTTTTCGTGCCTTTACTTTTATTTAACAGGGTTCTGAGAGGGACAAGAGGAAGAGTGATCCCATTGCCTGCAGGGTTTTATATTAACAAGGGAGACCCACACTCAGCTCCTAAGGTTGTCTCTTTGCATTAAAATTATAGACCTACCCTTTTTGCCAAAGTACGTAAGCCTAGGCTAGGAGTGCCTTCCAGCACATGTATTCCATGTACTGGGAGCAACCTTCTCCCATTTGTATTAAATTTTAAACTTTTTTTTTCCTAAAAACAATGAAGAGTTGCCAGATGTTTTCAAGGATAGAAATGGGGAGTCAGATCATGAACAGTAGGAATCTCTGTGACTTGGTCTTATATAGATTAGTCACGGAGGAAGCAAAAGCTTTTGGAGTCATAAGAATCTGTTGCAAATCCCAACTTTGCCACTGTTGCTGTGTGACTTGAGGGAATTTGCTCAACCTCTCTGACCTCATTTTCCTTATCTATAAAGTATTAATAACACTTACTCTGCAAAAATCTATTGAGAATTTAAGGTCATGATGGTAGAAAGTAGGCTTGTGATGATGCTTAATAAATTTTAGCTGTTTTTACTCCTACTGAAGCATTTCCCTGACTCCCAATAAATAGACAAGTTTCTAGAGCTACTGACAAATATTCTTTCTCAGTCCCAAGCAACAGGACACTAGCAGACAATGACTATTTAAAGAGAAATCTCATTTAAATACTTGAGAAAAGCTATCTCCTTATCTCCCCATAAATCTTCTCCTTTGCTTCTCATAATACAGAAATGAGTTCCAGGCCTGGAGATAGCAGTATCGGGGCAATATTTTATACTGTTATTGCACTTTGGATCCAAACATGCCCTGAGGATTTTATAAGCAAAAAATGAAATTTGTCCCCATCCCTGTGGCATAAGCATTTCATTACTAAATTTATAGACAGATAAACAGTGACTCACAAAACTGAAAACTTTCTCCCCAACCTTGGCTATGACTAATGGAATTTGGCAGAAAATAGCTCTCTGTGTACCGCCATGCACCTCGTATTCAAGTTCTGCAATGTGAACCCCCCACCTGGTACCCTGAGAATTGGGTGGAAAGTGAGATTAAAGAGGAGTCTTCTCGTTAAGGTAACAGATGTTATGTTGGGACTGGAGTCTGGGAAAGGGGAACCAGGGGCTGGAGGGAGTATCACTGAAACACGATATTGCAAAGATTGGGTTTTACTGGAGTACAAAGGAAAAACTATAAGTGGGAGGGAGTGTATCTCGTAGAAAGAGAGGACATCCAGAGACTTGATTCTTCTGATTACTAGCCATGGTCCAGTCATGACATTCAATTTAACACATGTTAATTGTCTACCTACTCTGTGCCAGCTACACTCAAGTGCAGCACTGTATTGATTTTTCTCTCTCTACCCAGAAAAGCAATCCCAGTTCTTTTCACATTTCTTGATAGTTTTACTATGTAAACAGATAAAACTCTTTGAGATGAGTTAGTCTCTGCTAATGAAAAATTTGGTTGAATTCAGTAAATATTGATTAATCATTATATGTGCAAAGCTTCACAAAGGCAGGATCAGTGAGGGTTTCAAAGATGAATAAAGACCCAATTTGTTCTCTCCTCTCTCCCTCCCCAAAGCCTACACTCCAAGTGAGAAGGTAGACATCAGTGGAATGAGCTTGAATACAAGTCATGGGATGATGTGTGCTCTCCAAGCGGTTTATAAAATTCTAGAGTGAAGACATGAAGAAGAGCTTTGGAAGGACCAGGGAAGGTTTCATAGAGATGATCTTTAGACTGAGAATTAAAGGAATAGATAGAATTTTGATAAGAGGGAAGAGAAGGAAAGATGTTCTAGGTGGAGAAATTAGCTTAAGCAAAGGCACAGTGGCATGGCAGGATATGGGCATTTGGGGAAATAATGCATGGGAATATAATGTGTCTGGCAGAAGAATAACAGGAGACAATTGGAGAGAACCACTTATTCTTTGAATGTTTTACTATCTCCAGCTGCAAAAAGAGGGAAAATAAAAACATTTACACCAAGATCTCTTCAAACGCTACAGCTTCATGTTTTTGATAACTAGAAGTAGGTCAACTTAAAAACTGTCTATTGAAGAATTGGAATAAAGCCAATCAGATACCCTGAGAGAAGACCATCACTTAATTAGATATAGAGGAATCTCTGACTGAGGGAAACTTGACTCTATTGTCTTATTCTATTTAAAAATTCAAAGGGAGGGACACATTGTCCCTGCTTGTGTCAGGTGTCACTGTTCTCTAGACCACGGATTGTGGCACGGAGTATGGGATTTCTAAGAAGATGGTTGCTTTCATTTGGACCCTTGTTTATGGTGTGGACAAAAAGCAAATGCAGGAGAAAGGGGTGGAAAAGTAGGTTGCTTTTCAGGTCAGAAAAAACATATATTATGTGTTATGGTAACTTGCCCCAAATTCCATGGCTAGAATTTGAATGCCAAGCCTTGTGATAGTTGCATTGTGTCATGTTGCTTCTTAAATGAGATAATGTATATCAAGTTCAGGAATTTATAAAACTTATTTCAGATATTGTATTTTTTATTTATAGAATTTCCATTGGGTTCTCTTTGGTTTCCCTTCTGAGATTCTTTGTCCAATCATTGTGTGTATCTTTTTCTTTACTTAAATATATTTAAAATGGCTGTTTTGAAATCTTATCTGTAAAGTCCAACATGTTTTCATCTCTAGATCTTTCTTTCTTTCCTTCTTTCTTTCCCTCTCTCTTTCTTTCTCCTTCCTTCCTTTCTTTCTTCTTTCCTTCCTTCCTTTCTTTCTCTTTCTTTCTTCCTTTCTTTCTTTCTCTCTCTCTTTCTCTCTCTCTCTCTTTCTTTTTTCTTTCTTTCTCCTTCCTTCCTTCCTTCCTTCCTTCCTTCCTTCCTTCCTTCCTTTCTTCCTTCCTTCCTTCCTTTCTCTCTCTCTCTCTCTCTCTCTCTCTCTCTCTTCTCTTTTTCTCCTCCTTCACTTCATCTCCCCTCCTTTCTTCTCCTCCAACTCCTTGTCCTTCTTTTGGTTATGGGTGTCACATTTTCTTGCTCCTTTGCATGTCTCTTTATTTTTTATTCTATTCTGGACAATAGTGAATGCTACATGGTTGAAAGTCTGGATATTATTATCTTCTTTTAAAGATTTTGAATTTCAGATGGTATATTTACTAGTGGGTCACTCTGACCCCTAGAGTTTTCAAAAACATTTTGTTCTTTGGCTTTCAGTTTTGTTAGGGTGGTATATTAGTTTCCTAGGGCTGCCTTAACACAAAACGACAAACTGTGTGAATGAAAACAACAGAAATTTATTCTCTCACAATTCTGGAAGCCAGAAGCCTGAAATTAAGCTGCTGGCAGGACTGCACTCCCTTGGAAAACTCTAGGGGAGAACACTCCCTTGCCTCTTACAACTTTTGGTGGCTCCAGGCATTTCTTGGCTTAGCATGTATAACTCCAACCTCCATCTTCATCTTCTCTTGGCCTTCTACTCTGTTTCTCCTCTTCTGTCTCTTATAAGAATCCTTGTCATTGGATTTAGAGCTCACCCAGATAGTCCAGGATGATCTCATTTCAAAATCTTGAATATAATTACATCTGCAAAACACCTCTTTTTCTAAATAAGATCACATTCACAGGTTCTGATGGTTAGAACATAGACCTGTCTTTTGGGCAACCACCATTCAACCCACTACAGTTGAGTCTAGAATAGATCTAACTCCAGAGGTAGAGTAGTACTATTCCCAAAGTATAGACTTTCTGAGATCTTAGTTGAATGCCTGGAATTTTCAACAAGCTTTATTCACTCCGATCAGTACGAGGTCCTGAGTCTCTTAGAACTATTCTTGTGGAGTCTTGCCCTTGTACCCAGCTTAATATTCAGCCAATTACTTAAGGGGGCCCCAAATGCAGATTTAAAGAGCTCGTTCTCTGCAACTCCCTCCTCTGTGGTACCCTGGCCTGCAAATTCTGGCCAGCTCATCCCTCCCCAAGTCTGATCTCTGCCTCCTCAGGTCAGCCAGACTATATGCTCTTCTTGGGCTCCATCTTTCCATGCCACAGTCTGAGAAGTGCCTCCAGGCAGAAAATTAGGGCAATCAGGAGGCTCAGCCTGTGCTTCAGTTATCAGTTATTGCTTCTCAGCTCCACATCTGCTCCCTTCATTGCTAGAGCCCTCACTGGTACACCTGTATTTCCTTCTCTCAAGGATCACAGTCTTTTCATGTCTGAAAAGAGTCACATAATATATTTCTTCCAGTTTTATAGTTGTTTACAGTGGGAGGACTAGTTCAGTACCAGTTTCTCCATCATTGTCAGAAGGGATCTTCCTTCATAAACTTCATACACCATATATACATTTAGGTGGCTGCCAAGTAGAAACCTGGAATTGAAAAATCAGACTTCTCCTGGACCATTTTTTCTTCTTCCAGTTATGATAAAACAATGGCTGACCCCGAGATATCCGGGGCAGTTTCTCTCTGGAAGCTAAAAGGTAATCAATCCATCTCCTCCTTAATTAAGGCACCAATTATCCATGTACCTTAGACTTAGGCTTCAAGCTAGAGAAAGTTGGTGGGGCTGGCCTAAGACATTCAGAGATGGTGTAGTGCCAGCAAGGGGTGCATTGATACAGTATCCTTTATTAGTGCCCACTTTATTAGTCACCTGGATATATGAGGCCATACTCAAAGGATGGTGACTAGGATGGCAAAAGCATTCAAAGCCACACAATATAAAGAAAGCTATAAGGGACTAAAGATGTGACATGAGAAACATCTTTAATTTTTGAAAGGCTGTCACGTAGAAGAAAGATTGAATTTGCTCTAAGGGAGCCAAGTGATAGGAGCAGGATCAATGGGTGTTATAGGAAGAAATAATTTGTTGAATTGAAAAAAGAAGTTTCTACTAACCAGGGTTCTCCAAAGACAGAAGAGGCTGCTACTGGAGAGAGTGACTTTATGTCAGTGGAAGTGGATTAGTTTTCTTCTGCTGCCAAACACCCACAAATTACCACGACTTTAGCAGTTTAAAATGATACCCATTTTTATCTCAGTTATGTTGGTCAAAATTCCAGGCAGGCTTAGCAGGATACTCTGCTTAGAGTCTCACAAGGCTGGAAATCAAGATATAGGCTAGCCTGTGAGAGAATCTGCTTTAGGTTCATCCAGATTGTTGGCGGAATCCAGTTCTGTGAGGTTGTAGGACTGAGGTCCTCATTCCTTGCTGACTCTCAGCCAGGGGTCATTCTTGGCTTCCAGAAGCCACCTGCATTCCTTGGCTTGCATCTTCCTTGCATCTTCAAAGCCAACAACGGAGTAGTGAGTCCTTCACGTGCTTCAAATCCCTCTGACTCTTCCTTCTGCTACCAGCTGGAGAAAGTTCTCTGCTTTTAAAGGCACATGTGATTAGATTGGATCCATTCAGGCAACCTCCCCTTTTTAAAGTCAACTGTGTCTTATGACACAATCAAGGGGGTAATATCTCCTCACATTTACAGGGTTCAGAGATTAAGGGCTGTGGAATCTTGGAGGTTATTTTTAGAATTCTGCCTACCATAGGAGATATCCCTGCAGAGAACGGATGACCACTCAATGGGGATGTTGTCCAAGCTTCTCAAACGTGGAATGGGTTCCTAGACTACATGAACTTTAAGGTCCTTTTCAGTCCTGAGATTTTCTGAGTGTTTTATTTAAACAGGCTGCATAAAAAAACATTTACTGAAAACAGGGAATGCAGATAGGGGATGTGTTGGGAGAAACTATTGACCCAGAGTAGAAAATTTAATTCATTGCTGTTCTAACATTGACTAATCAACCTGCACTGTGGCAGGTAGTCCTGGTTGCAATGCTAAGTCCACAGTATCTTGCTTGTTCCCCCACCAGCAAAGTCATTTTCTCTGGCCACACCCCATGACTTCTCCTTCTACTCTACACCAAAGAATTCTGCTGTACACCTGTTCTACCTTCTATGCATCGAGGATGCTTATAGGCACTACAGCTTGCATTCCTTCACTGATTTGTGTGTGTGTGTGTGTGTGTGTGTGATTTCCTTCTATGTGACATGTTCTTTCCTAAATAATTCAAGGGTTTCAGAGATACGGAAGGTATGATGTCTGCTCTTAAGGAGCAAACTGCATTAGGGGCGATAAATTGTGCACAAATAACTGTTATTTAAGACTAAATGTGGCATTTTTATAAATTGGTTGTGGGCATGTATGGATAGAATGATGTGGAAATTAAAAGGAGGGAGGCGATCATCCTTATGTCCTGGGGGAGACTGAGAAATATTCTGGGGAAGTGTTGGCTTTTGATTTGGGTCTTGAAAGATGGGAAGGATTTGGGTACATAGGGCGGGGGAGTGGCATTTCAGACAGGGAGCTGTGGGGACAAAGCTGAAGAAACAGACTGGAGTCACTTGGCAAGCTCTTGAATGTGGAGTTTAGCTTGATTCAATAGACCACAGGGAACATTCTGCTAAATGTGTATAACAATGCCATTGCCTCCTCCCAACAAACTTTCTGAAACAAAGCAATTCAAATATTCACAAAGAACTCATGCCCAGGATTATAATGACACGTGGTAAACTTTAACAAGAAGGAATAAACTAAAAATATTCCCGGAGAAGAAAGAACACTTCGCTTTATCCTGTTTGTTCATTTTCCTTTGCCTTTGATTCTCTTTGTTCTTATTTTGTAGTTTGAAGCTTCTTTTTGTATTTGGCAGTGAAGCTTGTATGATGCTTTGAAAGCCCTGGATATGCTTTAAATTCTACTTTTTTTTCTTCAGTTGCTTTAACCTAAGTCTGTCAAAAGCATATTATGGGGGGCTTCCCTGGTGGCACAGTGGTTGGGAGTCCACCTGCCGATGCAGGGGACATGGGTTCATGCCCCGGTCCGGGAAGATCCCACATGCCGCAGAGCAGCTGGGCCCGTGAGCCATGGCCTCTGCGCCTGCGCGTCCGGAGCCTGTGCTCCGCAAGGGGAGAGGCCACAACAGTGAGAGGCCCGCATACCGCAAAAAAAAAAAAAAAAAGCATATTATGGTTCAGATGAATGCACTTGTATTCAAAGCCATTTAAAAAATTCCTTTTTAAAATCAAATCAAATCAGTTTTACTTCTTAAGCTATTCCCAGGTTGTCTTTCCTTTGATTGTAGAGGCTTATTTTATACACCATAATTCAAAAGCAGTTGCACAGATTTCAGGTCTATTTGATGCAGCAGGGCTTATACCTTCTGAGGACTAGGTGTCTACCAATAGGTGGCCATTTCATGACCCCTAGAAAGGTTCCAGCTCATCCCCGATCTTCACATGCAGACTCTAGGTCTACTGATGTTCTGAAATTCTCACATCAGGGCTTCAGGAGCATTACAGTTAAAACCTTTATATTGGTATCAGCCACTGACAACTCAAGAGTGGCCAGAATACCCGAGAGGGGTGTTTAAGAAAGAGTGTCATGAGAATACCAAAAGGGTAGAGGGAGCTCCATCACAGGATGTGGAGAGAGGCACCATCATAGGGAAAGGCCCTTTCCTCATCGCACATTCAATGGTTGTAGCTGAGAGTTATTTACAATGATCATTTGTCCAATATCACTTCTAATTTCAAAAACACTTGGTAACTCAGCATATGCCAGCTCCGGATACTGCCGAGTTCTTAGATGACAGTGTGGGCTTTTACTTGGGCCTCTAATCACCTTGATTTACTAGACATATCATCCCCCTCAGCCATCCAGCCTCCACTTCCTTTCTCTCTCTTCTTTGAGGGTTCTTTCCAGATGGTTTCTTTGAGAGGCAACCCTGCCTTCAGAATTATAGAGACCCGAATTTATATCTGGTTCCACAGCTCACAGCTGTGTGACCTTAGGAAACCACCTAACTTTTTTTGTTTGTTTGTTTTAATTGAAGTATGGTTGATTTACAATGTTGTGTTAGTTTCTGGTGTTCAGCAAAGTGATGTGTATATATATGTATACATATATATATACACACACATATATGTGTGTATATATGTATATATATTCTTTTTCACATTCTTCTCCATTGTGGTTTATAACAGGATATTGGATATAGTTCCCTGAGCTACACAATAGGACATTGTTGTTTATCCATTCTAGACATAGTAGTTGCATCTGCTGATCCCAAACTCCCAGTCCAACCCTCCCCTGCCCCTCCTCCCTCTTGGCAACCACAAATCCTTTCCCTGTGTCTACCACCTAACTTCTTTTAGCCTACAAGTATACATTAGATATCACATGTTTAAATGTTTGGTCCATATGAGATATCCACTACTGTTTGGATTAATTTCATTAGAATGGTAAATGAATTTTACTTTTAGAAACGTTTGTTTTTTATCTGCCTTTTTTAACAGCATACCACTTGACAAACATTGATTGACCTTTTTTCTATGTACAGATCTCTGTGTTAGACGTTGTGAGAACTGTAGAGTCGAAATAGAAATGTCCCTGTGCTTCTTTAAATACTCCATCACATGCATCATTACAAGCACTGGTGATTGACATGTCTGGGTGATGGAGATGCAGGAGCCATAGGGATAGACACTTAGCTTGTCACAGTGAGATTTTCTTCACTAGAGTCTTAGTATTGGAGGATTTAGTATTCATGATGTTAGTGACTCATGGCACACATAAATCCCATGACCTGCATGTAGTCATTTATAGTCTAGCTGAGAACAAATATGAATTTCACGAATCCATGGAGAGGCAAGTAGCCTTGGCTGGCTGCTCAGCATTCACATCTCAGTGGCGCGTTGCTGTTTCCTACTCACTGTTGGTAAGCAGTCAAATTTGTGATGGGGTGAAATGTTCTCTGTGGCACGGTCCAGGAAGGCCAACGGGTGGATGGTGGAGGTGGAAGCGTAGGGAAAATGAAGGGATTTTAGAAAGTGACGGCTCTTTGGCAGTGTTAGATCAATTAAGCAATCCAATAGTGAATTTGGTGATAGTTTCAATCTATTAAATTTGGTGATAGTTTCGATCTATTAAATCTATTACTGAGTCGAACCAAATTTTATGTAGAATTAAGAAAATAATTCAAGACATTGGTTCAGCAACAGCCAAAATTTGTAGTTGTGAGAGAAGCAAATAAAATTTAAACCCACATTGTTGGCAACGAAGAGAGAATAGGAAATGGCTAGTTGATCTTCCTGCTGTGATTCTTCCTAGAGATTCACTATTTCTTGGAATTTTGTACCAGTTACCGTCACCACCCTGCTGGCCTCCAGGAGCCATTGTTCTCTCTTAAATGATGATACTGAACAGGGGACCACAGATCCTTGCTTTAATACCTCGTGGCACAGCTAGGTAGAAGCTGCACGCAGATTTATTGAGGGTTTGATGGTAATGAACTGGAAATGAATGAAGCCTGCCTCTGTATTTGGTCTCACAAGGCATAGATGACTTGTCTTCAAGGTTGAGGCCTCCTGGCAGAGGTCTTCTTATCTGGCTCCCAGGCCACCTTCGTTTGGCCCAGTTCATCTTTCCACATCCACTTGGAATGCTCCCAAGAGTGTTAGATTCCTCAAATCCAGGCATAAGAGACTAAACCAGGAATACCTTTTCCCTTTAGGGGAGAGACTTACCTCTTCCTCCAGGAATAAGGCTTTATCGCTGGGACAACTTCCATTAAAAAGTTATAATATTAACATAGAGAGATTTTTTAAAAAATAGTAGCAGACTTATTTCATTATTTTTATTATGCCCCAGTGCCACCTGTCACCTACTCCTTGGAGCTGCTGTTTCGCACTGTCAAGCCCATCAACGCGGCCCCTCTTTCATGTTTCCTTTAAAGATTAGATGTTCAGAAAAATCTTAATGATCAACTTAGAGTTTTAATGGGCAAGACAGAGGAGTGAGTTTAAGTCATAATTCCCCAGTAAAATGTAAAACTGTTCACTAGACATTTCTGTTTCTCAGAGACCTGTCTTGGATGGACTCTTCTATGGGGATGAAGAAAATGGGGGGTAGGATCTCCTTTGCCCCCCTTTTCAGCCAGGTTCAGCCTGACGCCTCTCTTCCCAATTTCTCATCCCTTTATTATGAAGGATTTAGCATTAGCACCCCCAGCCTGACCAAAAGGATTTGCAAACTGATGGGGGCTCCACCATTCTTAGGAGGCTGTGGGCAGTTAAAACATAGAATTTGGTGGGAGGGTTTTGTTATTACATGATAATGATAAGAGCTCCAGTTTATGGGAAGCTTACTATGTCTTAGGCACTTTGTTAAATGCTTTTCTTGGAGATGTTTTTCAATTCCTTGCTCACAAACATGTTAGATGCTTTTATTATTCCCATATTGTTAATGAAGGTAGACTATTTAACTTCCATTGGTGGAGTGTGGGTGTAAATTCCAACTGTCCCGCTGTAAAGCCTGGATTCTGAAACCCTATGCTGTATAGCCCTTCCTATACAAATGAGTTTCATACTGTCCACTGGAATCATTACAGACCCAAATAGGTCATTTAAATTTTTTTGCTATATTTTATATTCATTTACAAGCAAAAATATGTACATCAGGGCAGTATTTTCTAAACTTCCTTCAATGATAAGGCTTACATGGGGTGCATATTAAATTAGAGTTGACCAAATTTCTCCCACAGAGAATCTGATTCAATAGGAGCCTGAGTTACTGATGTTTAAAAAGATTATTTTAAGGGGTCACTCCAAATGATTCTTGTCTTTGGGCAAGTTTCAGAAATTCTGTTGATGAGCATCCTTAGTTCTTATTGTATTTGGAGCCCTTCTGAGGCCTTTATCATCTCAACAGCTGTCGACTCCCCCACAAACTTGACTTTTCTTTTTTCCTGAGCCTTTACTGCTGGGACCCATTTTGAGTTAATTTTTGTATAGGGTATAAATTTCATTATTTTGCTTATGGATATCTAATTTTTCCAGCACCATTTGATGATAAGACTATCCTTTCTTCACTGAATTGCTTTTTATTTTTAAAAACTGTTTATTTATTGAGATATAATTTACTTATATACTATACAGTTCAGCCATTTAAAGTATATCTAATGGTTTTTGCATATTCACAGCTTTCCAACTATCATCACACTCAAATTTAGAACATTTTTGTTATCCCCCAAAGAAGCCCCCTACCCATTAAATGGGGTAGTACCACAGTACCCACTCCCCTGAGCCCTAGACAAACACTACTTTCTTCTCTATAGATTTGCCTATTCTATACATTTCATATAAACGGAGTCAGACTTTGTGACTGGTTTCTTTCTTTTTGCATAATGTTTTCAAGGTTCATGCATGTAGTACCATGTATCAGTATATTTTATTTATCCATTTATAAACTAATGGACATTTGAGTTTCCACTTTTTTGGCTATTTTGAATAATGCTCCTATAAACATTGTTGTACAAGTTTTTGTGTTGATGGACACTTACATTGCTTCCATGTCTTGGCTATTGTAAACAGTGCTGCTATGAACACTGGGGTGGGTGCATGTACCTTTTTGAATTATGCTTTCTCAGGGTATATGCCCAGTAGTGGGATTGCTGGGTCACATGGTAGTTCTATTTTTAGTTTTTTAAGGACCCTCCATACTGTTCTCCATAGTGGCTATACCAGTTTACATTCCCACCAACAGTGTAGAGGGTTCCTTTTTCTCCACACTCTCTCCAGCATCTATTTTTTGTAGACTTTTTGATAATGGCCATTCTGACTGGTGTGAGGTGATACCTCACTGTAGTTTTGATTTGTGTTTCTCTACTAATTAGCAATGCTGAGCAGCTTTTCATGTGACTTTTGGCCATCTGTAAATGAATTTATTTACAGAACAGAAATAGACTCACAGACAGAGAAAATAAACTTACGGTTACCAAAGAGGAAATGGTGGAGGAAGGATAAATTAGGAGTTTGGGATTAAAATATACACACTACTATACATAAAATAGGTAACCAACAAGGATCTACTCCGTAGCACAGGGAACCATACTCAATATTTTGTAATAACCTATAATGGAAGAGAATGTTAAAAAAAGTGTATATTTTTGTATATATGTATAACTGAATCAGTTTGCTGTATACCTGAAACTAGCACGACCTTGTAAATCAACTATATTTCAATAAAATTTTTTTTAAAAAATGAAAAAAAAGGGGAGTCACTGTTATTAACCTTGTGGATACAAGTCCCTTATCAGATATATAAATCACATAATAAATTTTCTCCCATTCTGTGGGTTGTCTTTTTTACTTTTTTGATGGTATCATTTGCAGCAGAAAAGCTTTTAATTTTGAAAAAGTCCAATTTATCTTTTGTTCTTTTGTCATTTGTGCTTTTGATGTTGTCTCTAAGAAAGCATTGCCTAACCTAAGGTCATAAAGATTTATTCCTTTTTTCTTTTTTTTTTTCTGGGAAATTTATAGTTTTAGCCTTTACCTTTAGGTGTATGATCTGTTTTAAATTATTTTTTGCATGTGGATATTCTTCACTGAGACAGTATTGAAACTTTGTCGAAATTTGTTGTTCATGTATGTACATATATGTTCTTTTTCTGAATTTTTGATTCTATTTCCTTGATCTATTTGTCAGTATCACCTTATTTTAGTTCCCGTAGCTTTATAAAAAGTCTTGAAATCAGGTAGTATCAGTCACACAACTTTGTTCTTTTTCAAAGTTGTTTTCTCTATTTCATGTCCTTAGCATTTCCATGTAAATTTTGAAATTGACTTCTCAATTTCTGAAAAAATATATTGTTGGTAGTTTGATTGAAATTATATGAGTCTACAGATCAATTTGGGGGAGAATTGACACCTTAACAGTATTTCAACCTATGTACACAGTATACTTCTCCTTTATTTAGGTCTTTAAAAATTTATCTCAGCAGTGTTTTGTAGTTTTCCTTGTATAGGTCTTGCTCATTTTTGGTATATCTAGCACTCAGTAGTTAATATTTTTTATGCTATTGTAAATGGTAATTTTTGTTTTAATTTCTGATTGCTTGTTGATAGTATATAGAAATACAGTTGATTTTTTTTTTTTTTTTTTTTTTGCGGCACGCGGGCCTCTCACTGTTGTGGCCTCTCCCGTTGCAGAGCACAGGCTCTGGATGCGCAGGCTCAGCAGCCATGGCTCACGGGCCCAGCCGCTCCACGGCATGTGGGATCTTCCCGGACCGGGGCACGAACCCGTGTCCCCTGCATCGGCAGGCGGACTCTCAACCACTGCGCCACCAGGGAAGCCCTACAGTTGATTTTTGTATATTGATTTTGTATCCCATAAACCTTGCTAAATTCACTTATTGGTTCTAGTAGCTTTGTTGTCGATTCCATCAGATTGTATCTGCATAGATGATCATGTTATTTGTGAACAAAGACAGTTTTACTACTTTCTTTCCAATGTGGATGGCTTTTATTTCTTTTTCTTAACATATTGCACTGAGTAGGTCTTCTAATATGATGTTGAATAGAAATGTTGAGAGAGGACATCACTTATCTTGCTAGTGATCTTAGGGAGAAAATCTTCAGTCTTTCATCATTATGTATGGTATTAACTGTAGGTTTTTAAAATGAAGTTGAAGACATTCCCTTCTGTTCCTACTTTGCTGAGAGTTTTTATCAAGAATAGACATAGAATTTTGTCAATTGCTTTCTCTGCATCTATGGAGATGATCATTTTTTAGTATATTAATATGGTAGATTATATTGATTGATTTTTAATATTAACCTACATTTGCATTCATGGGATAAATCCCTCTTTGTCATTGTACTACATTTTTAGGGCTGTTATAACAAAGTGCCACAAACTAAGTGACTTGAAATAGCAGAAATTTGTTCTCTCACAGTCCTAGAGGCTAGGAGTGTAAAATCAAGGTGTCCAAGAGCCATGCTTTCTCTGAAGCCTCTAGAGAGTATCTTTTCTTGCCTCCTACTAGATTCTTGTGGTTGCTGGCAATCCTTGGCATTCTTTGGCTGTTGATGCATTGCTTCAGTCTTTGCTACAAATTCAGTTGTTTTATAGATATTGAGCCATTTAGTTTATGTATTTCTTCTTGATTAGACTTTGGTTGTTTGTGCCTTTCAAGGACTTCATCCATTTCATATTAATGGTTGACTTTATTGGCATAAAAATAGTTTAACATTTTCTTATCATCCTTTTAATATCTATAGAATTTATAGTAATTATTGATATTGGTAATTTATATCTTTTTTTTTAACTGACTAGTCTGGGTAAGGGTATCAATTTTAGTTTTCAATTAGCTATCAATTAGTTTTCTTAAGGGACTAGATTTTGGATACATTGATTGGCTCTTGTTTTTTTCTGTTTTCAGTTTCATTGGTTCCATTCTGATTGTTATTGTTTCATTTCCTCTGCTTTCTTTGTGTTTTCTTTGTTTATTTTTTAGTTTCATAAGATGAAAGCTGAGGTCATTGATGTGAGACCGTATTCTTTTCTGATACATGTGTTTAGTACTATAAAATTTCCCCTAAGTACTGCTTTATCAGCATACCATACATACATACCATACATTTTGATATTTTGTGTTTCTGTTTTTATTCCATTCAAAATACTTCCTAATTTTCCTTTTGATTTATTCTTTGATGCATAGGGTATTTAGAAGTATGTTGTATAGTTTCCAAATATTTGTTGATTTTTAAAGAGATCTGTCTGTTTTTTATTTCTAACTTAATTCCATTTGTTACGAGGACAACCTTTGTATGACTTGAATCTTTTAAACTATTGAAATGTTTTATTGCTCAGAATATGGTCTGTCCTGATCAGTGTTTCATGTGCATTTGAAAAGTATGTGTATTGCACTATTGTGTGGCACGTTCCACAAATGTTAATTAGGTCAAGTTATTTGGAATTATTTTCAAGTCATCTATATTTTTCCTGATTTTTTATTTTTTAGATCAATCGTCAACATACAAGTATTAAAACATCCAACTATAAATGTGGAT
This sequence comes from Mesoplodon mirus, assembly GCF_964341445.2. NCBI lineage: Eukaryota > Metazoa > Chordata > Mammalia > Artiodactyla > Ziphiidae > Mesoplodon > Mesoplodon mirus. The sequence continues at coordinate 35,332,451 of NC_138990.1, read as the reverse complement.
TTGTCTATTTGTCCTTATAGTTTTATCAGTTTTTCCTTCATGTATTTTTTTAAAATTTTTGTTGGAGTATAGTGGCTTTACAATGTTGTGTTAGTTTCTACTGTACAGCAAAGTGAATCGGCTATACATATACATATATCCCCTCTTTTTTGGATTTCCTTCCCATTTAGATCACCACAGAGCATTGAGTAGAGAGAGTTCCCTGTGCTATACCGTAGGTTCTCATTAGTTATCTATTTTATACATAGTATCAATAGTGTATATATGTCAATCACAATCTCCCAGTTCCTCCCACCCCCCCACCCCCCTTGTTATCCATACGTTTGTTCTCTGCATCTGTGACTCTATTTCTGCTTTGTAAATAAGATCGTTTATACCAATTTTTTTCAGATTCCACATATATGAGTTAATATATGATATTTGTTTTTCTCTTTCTGACTCACCTCACTCTGTATGACAGTCTCTAGGTCCATCCATGTCTCTACAAATGACCCAATTTCATTCCTTTTTAATGGCTGAGTAATATTCCACATCTTCTTTATCCACTCCTCTGTTGATGGGTATTTAGGTTGTTTCTATGTCCTTGCTATTGTAAATAGTGCTGCAATGAATATTGGAGTGCATGTGCCTTTTTGAATTATGGTTTTCTCAGGGTATATGCCCAATAGTGGGATTGCTGGGTCACATGGTAGCTCTATTTTTAGTTTTTTAAGGAACCTCCATACTGTTCTCCATAGTGGCTGTATCAATTTACATTCCCACCAACAGCGCAAGAGGGTTCTCTTTTCTCCACACCCTCTCCGGCATTTACTGCTTGTAGATTTCTTGATGATAGCCATTCTGACCAGTGTGAGGTGATATCTCATTGCAGTTTTGATTTGCATTTCTCTAATAATTAGTGATGTTGTGTATCTTTTCATGTGTTTATTGGCCATCTATATGTCTTCTTTGGTGAAATGTCTATTTAGGTCTTCGCCCATTTTTTTGACTGGGTTGTTTGTTTTTTTGATATTGAGCTGCATGAGCTGCTTGTATATTTTGGAGATTAATCCTTCGTCAGTTGCTTCATTTGCAAATATTTTCTCCCATTCTGAGAGATGTCTTTTTGTCTTGTTTATGGTTTCCTTTGCTGTGCAAAAGATTTTAAGTTTAATTAGGTCCCGTTTGTTTATTTTTGTTTTTATTCTCATTACTCTAGGAGGTGGGTTAAAAAAGATCTTGCTGCAATTTATGTCAAAGAGTGTTCTGCCTATGTGCAAATGTGGATTTGTCTATTTGTCCTTATAGTTTTATCCATTTTTCCTTCATTTATTTTGAATCTCTGCTATCAGGTATCTAAACATTTAGTTTGTGAGGTACTCTTGATGAATTGATCCTCTTTTTCCTGTTTTATTTTGGATAGTTACTGCTGCTATGTCATTGTAGTTTCTTCCGTAATGTCTAACCTGCCATTGAGCCCATTCAATGCATTTTTTTAAATCTCAGATATTGTTTTCATTTCTAGAAGTTTGATTTGAATATTATTAATATTTACCTGTTTATACTTAACTTTTTGTATGTATGAAATACAGTGGTAATAATAATTATCCTAATCTCCTTGTCTGCTAATTCTAACATGTGTCAGTTATGGGTGGTTTCAATTCATTGGTCTGTTTTATCTTATTGGTCCTAGTTTCCTGCTTCTTTGCATGCCTGGTAATTTTTTATTGGATGCCAGTCATCATAAATTTTACCTTTTTGGGTGTTAGATATTGTATACTTATAAATATTTTTGATTTTTACTGTGGGAATCACCTAAGTTAGTAGGAAACAGTTGAATTTTTCAGGTCTTGCTTTTAAGATTTTTTGGTAGGACAGAGCAGTGTTTAGTCTAGGGCTAATCATTCTCCAATACTGAATCAAGACTCTTCTGAGTACTCTAACCTACATTCCATCAATTATGAAGTGTTCCAATCTGGCTGGTGGGAATGGGCATCACTTTTGTCCCTTGTGAGCACTGAGGACTGTTTCTTCTATCCTTTCTGATAGTTCATTCCTTGAGGCAATTTCCTCATACAGATGCACTGATCTGCTGAAACTTGGGAAAGACTTCTGCAAATTTCCAGATACTATTGTGCAGTTCTCTCCTCTCTGGAATTCTTTTCTGTGAATGCTAGCCACTCATGGCTACCTGGATTCTCAGCTCCAGCTCCTTAACTCGAGGGATCAGTGACACTCTGCCTGGGTTGTCCCTTTCTGCCCTACACCTAGAAATTTTCTCAAGGTAGCACACTGGGGCAATCATAGGGCTCACCTCATTTGTTTCCTGTCTCTCATGGACAATGAGAGACAGGAAACAATATCCTTTGTTGCCTAATATCCAGTGTCTCAAAACTGTTGTTTTGTATATACTTTGTGTTTTTCTGTTGTTTTTGTCATTAGGGTAAATCTGGTCCCTGTTATTCCATTTTGACTGGAAGCAGAAGTCCCCATATACAAAGTTTTGTAGGTGTATGCATATGGGCAGTTTTTCTTGTGAGAGCTTCCATAGCTTCCATCAGGTTCACTAAAGAGTATGTAACCCTCTTTAAGAGCAAGAACCTCTATTTTATAGTAATCGTCATATAGTCTTACATTTTATTTATTTCCCTAAATTTTAGAAATAAATATGCATATTCCTTCACATATTTATAAATTTTCTATAAATTTAAATTTTCACTAAATTATAAATACTGACATTTAAAAAATATTTTATGTCACTCTTTTAAATGTATCCAATGGATTCTAAATATCATAGTGTTTGGTACCCAGAATTCTCCATTTAAAAAATGGTGAGCAAGATTTTGTTCAACTGTTGAAAAATGTTACCTTCCTCCTTTGCTCTTCGAATTCACCTTTCCATTCCACTTCTCTCGTGAAATGTTGTCCTCATGTAATACATTTTATGCTTAAAATTTTTTATTGTCCTACTGCATCCAAGGTCACCAAGACAGCCCCCAAGTTTGATGCTTCGCTAAGAAAACTCACAGGACTCACCACGTTGTCATTTTCACACTTAGGATTTGTTACAGTGAAACCATTCAAAGCAAAATCTGCAAAGGGAAAAAAATACCACATGTGGTGAAGTCCAGAGGAAACTGAGCTCAAGCTTCCAGGAGTCCGTGTTCAGTGGAATCACAATGAACTTGCTTAATTCTTTCATCAACGAGTTGTGACAACACATGTGAAATGTTGTCAACAGGGAAGCTCATTAGTGACTCAGTGCCTATGGTTTTAATTTGGGGCTGGTCATGTAGGCACCCTTCTTTAGAACATACCAAAATTCCAGATTCCCAGAAGGAAAACAGATATTTAGTATAAACCACCATTTTAGTCCTCCTTTTTTTGTTTTTTTTTTGAAAGCACTTTCTGTGCTCACACACCCATCGAAAATTCTTCCATCACTCCAGGGTTACTTTAGTTTGAATCCCTGCAGATTTAAAGAACATTCCTTCTGCTTCCCAGCAATTCGACCAATTACAGCACTCACGTGTAACCCTCTCTCCTCAGTGTTGCATGGTGGTGGCTATTCTTGTACAGTAAGTCCCCTACATACGAACCTTCACGTTGTGAACTTTTGAAGATGCGAATGTGTGGTTCATCAACGTCCGGCATGTACTACAGCCTCCTCTTCACTCTAATTCAACCACACATGGAACTTAGCGCTGATATTCATGTTCGACAAAATATCCAGACTCATACTCACCTATAATTTTGAAAGATTTTGGGAAAATTGAGGAATTCAAAGGGAAAGGAAATCACACATACTTCTGCTAACTTAACTATTCAGTTTCCTCAATTGTAAAATGGGAATAATAATAGTGCCTACATCAGAGGGCTGTTAGGAGAACTAAATCATGATTTTTATTATTATCCTAGTTCTCTTCTTTCCTCTCCCACCTTCCCTCCTCACCCCCATTCCTCCAAGATCGCTTTCTTGGAGACAGCAAGTTTTTATTCTCCTCTTCAGCTCTCCTTTATGGAAATTATGAGGGCAGCCGACACTCATACCACAAGGACTCAGCTCTTCCAACAAAAACTGTATTTCTAAGAGGAATTCCGGACCAGCTGTTGGGAGAATAACGTTTTGTCCATCTTGTTGCCCTGAGCATCGATGACCTCCTTTTGTGGGTCTTGAAAGCCACTTCTTTAGGTCTGCCACTGTGAAGATGGCCTGGTTCTGGGAGGTTGGCCTCTGGATGACAACTTCTGTCTATCTCAAAAACAGGCAGTATGATCGGGAAATGTTACTTTTGGTGATGGATTTGAAGGAAGGCCAGATTTTGTTCATTTTTTCAGAAACAATGTTGACTCATCTTGGTTCCCCAAGAAATCAGGACAAATATTTGGCACAAAGCAATCATTCAGTGAACATTGAATGAAATTGCTCAGCATTTAGACCAACCTGTCTTGTTCCCTTCTCAAAACTGGTAAAAGGCTAAAGAGCTCCATTAGAATGGAACTCATAAATGGTTTGTTTATTCAACATGAGAGACAGTGAAGTGTCGTGGTGGGGGTATGGCTCTCTTGCCAGAGTGCTGAAGTTCTAAATCAGACTTCTGTGCATACTCTGGGCCTCTGTTTTCTCATCTTTAAAATGGGGATAATTATAATGCTTATCTCATAGGCTTATTTTGAGAATTAAATGAGTTACTATACAGAAGGTGTTTAGGACAGTGCCTGCCTGGCACATAGTAAGCCCTCCATATATGTTAGTATTGTTACTCATGCAAAGAACATTTCTCAATTGAATACCAACTGTCTCTCATACACTAGGCTGGCTGCTGAGGAACATGGAAGTGGATACATTGTCCCAGGCCGTAGAGCATCTGGGCCTTCTCTGGGAGGCTGAGAAGTAGGTAGCAATGAGAAGTAGTGGGATAAAGGCTCGGCTAGAGCTTTTTTTTTTTTTTTTTTTTTTTTGCGGTACGTGGGCCTCTCACTGCTGTGGCCTCTCCCGTTGCGGAGCACAGGCTCCGGATGCGCAGGCTCAGCGGCCATGGCTCACGGGCCCAGCCGCTCCGCGGCATGTGGGATCTTCCTGGACCGGGGCATGAACCCGTGTCCCCTGCATTGGCAGGCGGACTCTCAACCACTGCGCCACCAGGGAAGCCCTCGGCTAGAGCTTTGCATAGAGTATCACGAGGGCACAGAGGGAATTTGCAATTAGATACTGACTCTCCAGAATTAACAAAAGCAGGTGAATTCCCCCCTCCCCCAACCCCTGCCAAATCTCTTACATTTACAGAAATAGTCCATACAGCAGAGGACGACCCCCAAATCATACTCATTTCCCCCAGGTTCACTTAGTCTTAGCAAATAGTGAAAATAAATTTTAGAAAACTCATTATTTCCAAAACACTGACCTTGGATCTGTCAGTAATGTAGAATTTTCAGGGCTACAAAGGAAAAAGTAGAGAATCAAACTCAATAAGCAGTTTATGGAACATTTTTTCCCTAAGGGAAATGGTAGAAATTCCAGTGTGAACAAATAAATGTTTGGGTTAAAAATCAAAGATAACAGCAATATTAACAGCCTGGGGGAGTTGGAGAAACCTTCTCAGGGAAGATTGTATTTGAAGTGGGTCTTGAAGGATAAGTTGGAACATGTCAGTTAGGAAAGCCACGCCAGGAAAAGGAATGAGCATGTAGTACAGCCTGGAATCATGGGAGACCAAGGCGTCTTGAGGGAATTCCAAGTAGCTCAACTTGGCTGCAATATAGGGATTGTGACAGCAAGTGGTCAGCAACATTTGGAGATGGAGTATTGAAGACAGGTTGTGAAGGTTGTAGGCATTCTTTTTTTTTTTTTTTTTTTTGCGATACGCGGGCGTCTCACTGCTGTGGCCTCTCCCGTTGCGGAGCACAGGCTCCGGACGCGCAGGCTCAGCGGCCATGGCTCACGGGCCCAGCCGCTCCGCGGCATGTGGGATCCTCCCAGACCAGGGCACGAACCCATGTCCCCTGCATCGGCAGGCGGACTCTCAACCACTGCGCCACCAGGGAAGCCCTGTAGGCATTCTTAAGGAACTTGAAATGTAATCTAGAAATGATGGGAAGGGTTATAAGAAAGAGAAAGACTTGACCACATTTGCAGTTTGGAAACATTGCTCTGGTTCATGATGGATTGAAATGGCAAAATGGAAGGTAGATGCAAAGGTCAAAGTGGAGATCATGAGATGTAGAGCAGGGCAGGTGCTGTGCAGACTGGTAAACTGTTGAGCCTGATGCCACCAGAGGGCGAAAAGGATGATTCTCTATTGTTGTAAGATGCTATGGGGCTTCCCTGGTGGCACAGTGGTTGAGAGTCCGCCTGCCGATGCAGGGGACGCGGGTTCGTGCCCCAGTCTGGGAGGATCCCACGTGCCGTGGAGCGGCTGGGCCTGTGAGCCGTGGCCGCGGAGCCTGTGGCTATGGATTGGTGCAGGGCATCTTAACTTCCTAGCACATTACAGACCTTGCCTGCTGCTGGTGGAGCTTGGTTGGAGCAGATAAATATTATGACTCAATTTTCAGTTGAAGAAGCAGTTTCTTTAAGGTGAAGTGGCTTGTTCAAGGTCACAGAGCCAATCGGTAGTGGAGCAAGGACAAGAGCAGGTACCTGGAGCCTGACTGCCATGCTTGTTGCCATATGTTCATAGAGAGTTCCTCACTGTTCTTTTCTTCTTCATCATCCTGAACGTTGTGAACCTGAAATCCTAAACTTGGACCACCCATCCTCTTTAACGTCACTTCACCTTTCTTCCATGCCCCTTGCCATCCCATCTTTCTTCGTTCCTGATCCCTTTTGTAAACCTTGGAACTTACTTTTCAGTTTCTAATGTTCTAGGTCTTCTAGTTTGTGATCACAGAGCCCCTCTACTTTCTGACCTAGTAAGACCCCATACTATCCTTGATACAGGGTCCTGTCTTCATTTTAAGGACCAGGCATGCAGCCTGTGTATTCCTTTGATTACTTTTCAAAGTCATTCTCTATGTATCATCGATCCCTTTCCATAACTGTCCACTTTCTCAAAAGCCAAGCCCTATAAAAGTATTAAATTAATGACCACCTTTAAGAGTAATTAAAGGTGGAAGCTTTGTAACAGGTGTCCACGTTCCATTGCTCCTAAAAGAGTCTTTCCTCTTTCAGGTCTCCACCCTTCATTTTTCATTCCTCTAAAATACATCTCAGGAATCGAGTGACAGATTTTCTCCCTTATGGCCACTTGGGCCCCCTTGTCTCCTTCCTTCCTGTTGTTAAACTACTCATCTGGTTCCTCAGAGCCTCCCTGTCTGTAAGCAGATCAGCTCTGATGCCCCTTAGCATCTACTCTCAAAGGTTCTGTTCATTGAGCATCAAATGCCAAAAGGAAAGTTAGCTATCATTAAATCCAACCCTTTATAGATGAGAAAATAGACTCCAAGAGTGAAAGGGATCCTCCAAAGACACAGGGGAGGTTTGGTTGTTGTAGGGCGTTGGAACCCAGGCCTGCTGCTCTCAGCCTGGGGTTTTCCCACTGTTGGACCCTGGCTTCTGTCTCTACAGAGAAAATATTAATTTAAATTAAACGTGATTCTTGGGCAATTGTAAGATGTGGAAGGTACAGTTCCTGACTTCACAGGCTGGCTTAGTGACAAGTTTAAAACACATGGCATGTTAAAGGGTGAGGCGAATTTGTCACATGTGAGAACCTGTTGGAGAGTCAGGAATAGACTTAAGTGTGGAAGGTTAGATGACCTTGGAGGAGACTGATCGCAGACCCCAGACTCAGCATGACGTGGGTTTGGATCCAAATCTGCTACTTACCAAATGAGTGAACTTGGTATGTCCTCCAATATCGGTGACCTTCAAGTTGCTCATAGTGTTGAAGAAGTGAAGTAACAGATATCCTGGTACTGAGTCGGTGCTCAATCAGTGGCAGCTGGGAAGGCTTCCTTAGTGGGAAGGATGGAACAGGTGTAAGGTCTGAGTTGTGTTCGCTTGTATTCTGTTGAGAGACAGAATCAGCAGGTAGGGCTAAGGGCTGGAATCAGTGGGGCTGAGAAGACATGGGCCTAAGGGGGGACCAGGAAGGAGCCCAGCCTGGTTGAAGAAGAGCTTTTGGAACGGGAGTCATGGAGTGTGGCTAGAAAGATGGGTACAGGTGGGATTAGGGAAGGATTGGAAACTTCCCCCAGAAGAGCTTGAACTTCCACCCATCCATTCATACAACTTTAGAACTGGAGGGGCCCAAGAGACAACCTAGTCCCCACACTGAGCAGGGATTGTGGTCCCATTTTATTGCTGGGGGGCTCTGAGTTTCAGGGCAGTAAAATAGTCTGCCTAGTGTTCGTGCCTGTCCCATCCATGGCACCACAGTCCTTTCCAGGAAGCATCGCCTCCCATGGTTATATCTTCTGAGGCTTCTGCTTTTTGATCATTTTCATCCCTCTATCTCCTACACCCTCCTCTGCCTACCGCCATCATCTCCATCAAGACCCGTTCCTCCTCCCGTCTCAGTGGCTCACAGCCCAGTCCATGCTGGCAGTCATTCCAGTGCTATTTTTCCCTTCCCTTATTCCCTGTGGGACTTGATTTCAGACAGGTCTAAAGCATAGACATTCTGGGGGCTGGAGCCCTTTGGAAACGGATCTCGGCAATGGGCAGCGGTTCTTACTGGTTCTCTGCACCTGGGGAGAGAACCAGTTAGGGGTAGCCAGAGTCTTTAGGGAAATTGGGGTTGGCCCAAAACGTACACTCCACCCACCACTCCATGGGACTAAGGGGTTCTCATGTAGATCAGACAATCCCATTGTCAGCAGATCCCACGGCTGGGATCTGAAAGCCCGACGGGGTGTTTGCCCCTTCATTGTGTACACTGCTGCTGGGGTGCTTGCTCTGTTCGGTGTTCTTACGGTCGGTCGTTCTTGTATCCTTTACTGAAATGAATGTGGGTCCTTTCCCTGTGTCTTCCATTGGTGTCTTTCTGATGGTGCCCTCTGATGCTTTCTTTCCTTCTCCACTCTAACAGCCTTAGTCCTGACTTTCATCTTCTTCCCTCCATCAAATTCGCCTTGCTGTGCTCCAAATGGCCTCCCTGCCTCTGTGCTTGTTCCCTCCAGCTTTTTGTCCCCCTTGCAGCCATTACAGTTAAGTTGAATGGATGTGTCCTGTCCTGTCCATTGTCTCAGCTTCACCTCACAACTCTGGCCACACTAACCAGGGCCAGACTCTCACTGAGACACACTTTCTCCTGCCTTCAGGCATTTGTTTATGCCACTTCTTCTGCCTAGAACATTCTTCCCTGCTCATTCCCCACCCCCCACTTTTGCCCCATTTTTCTGGTTAACTGCTACTTTTCCATCATGATACAGCTTAAATATCATGTCTGGGCAGCCGGGCTTACACTCTCCAGACAGGGTGAGTTGCTTCTCCTAAGTGTCGACATCTCTCTGCATTTAATATCCTGTTGACTTGACTGTTTTACTCTCTCTGGGTGGGGACTTCACTGCTGCACATTATGTGCCTAGAGCTGGCATATCATAGGAACTCCATCAGCAGTACTGGAATCAGGGAACTTCCTATCAGGTTCTCTGCTGGGCTCTGGGTGTTTCTGACCTTGAAAATGCTCAGTGCCACAAAGCTTATCCTAAAGCACAACTGACCAGATTGCTTCTCAACTTAAAAACTTGCATTGCAAAAAAAAAAAAAAAAACTTGCATTGCTGGCACCGTGGAGACCAGGGGGGCATGTGAAACGCCCCTAACCCAGCAGGCTGAATGATCCTGCCCCTCCTCTGTGTACTCAGAGCACTTTATGTAGGCCTTCACCACAGCGCTCATCCCATTAGCCTTGGACTTTCTATTTTATATTCTTTCTCTGACCAGACCCTGAATTTTCTCTGGGTTCCTCTCGCTTAGCACAGGGCTTAGAACTGAGTGGGTGCGAAACAAATGTTTGCATGATTAAATTTTCAAAGAGCCAAAGGGAGAGGAAGGGGAAAAGACATCTGCGTACTCCTGTTATGGATTGAATGTCTATGTTCTCCCACAATTTATGTATTGAAACCCGATCCACCCCCATGGATGGTATTAGGTGGTGGGACCTTTGGGAGGTGGTGAGGGTTAGATGAGGTGATGAGGGTGAAGACCCCACAATGGGATTAGCGCCCTTTTCAATATTATACAGGGGGCTTGCGTCCTCCTTCCGTTCTCTCTCATATAAGGACACAATGAGAAGTGGGCAGTCTGTTGGCAGAGGCCTGAGATCCTCTGGTTCTAACAAGCTCCCAGGGGATGCTGCTGTTGCTGGTCCATGGACCAGACTTTGAGTAGCAAAGCACTGGAAGGTGATGGGAAGAGCTGACAAATTTGAAGAAGGAGAGTGACCTGTGGCTGACCCCCTAGCAGGTATTCAGAAAATGTTAAATGAATAAGAAGGTTAAAGTATATGAACAATGCTTAATTAAAGTTGCCTTTATTTCACACACAAAAAAGAAGTGGGCAGTCTGTGACCTGAAAAGGGGTTCTCACCAGAGCCTGACCACGATGGCACCCTGATCTAGCCTCCAGAACTATGAGAAATTAATTCCTGTTGTCTATAAGCCGCCCAGGCTATGGTGTTTTTTGTTATAGCACCTGAGCTGATTAAAACACCACCTCTCAAATCTGTCACCTGAAAGAGAAAGAAATGAGGAAGATGGTGGCCCTTGGAGCTCTTGTCAAATCTCTCTGCTGACTTCATGTTATAATCCACTCTGTGAGCACCAGAGGGTGGGAGCACCACTTCATGGGCTTTTCATGGAGGAATATTCTGGAACTCTGCTAAGGTGCTGCTGCTGTTGGGGTGCCAGTTTCCTGGAACAAGGCAGGAAGCCAGTGGGATGCCCTGGGCTAGGCTTAGGGGGGATGCCTGAGGGAGGAAAGGTCCTTCCTAAGGGGCAGAGAGGGTGAAAAGGAGTTGTTCTACCACCTGAAGTTAAAGAAGACCAGAGAATAAAAATGTTTAATTAATAGTTTCAAGTCTGCCACCAATGCAGTGAAGATGGTCTTCTCCCAACTTGCTTCCGTGGACATCTAAGATGTGTGGGAATTCAGGCAGACAGCCAGATTGTTTTAAAAAAAAAAAAGAGCAAGGGTTTCACTGTCGGACAATCTAGGTTCAAAAGCATCCCTGAGAGGAGTTTAACACAAATGCAACTCTCTACCTGCCTCAAGGTCAGTTACCTAATGACTTAACGCCATCTGTAAAATGGGACTAATGATAACTACCTCCTAGGGTGGCTCTGAGGATTAAATATAATGAACAATGTCAAGACGTACTATAGTGTCTATCATAGAGGAAGTGTTCGATAAAAGGAAGATTCATCCTGTCTAATGAGGATTTCAGAGTTCTTACATTAACTAAACATCAGTCTTTGGGACAATGTGAATCCATAGTGTAATGAGCTGGATAGACTAAAAGATCAGGGTTCCTTGCACTTGGCTGATGTGACCCCTCGGTGTGTAACACTTGGAAGTTCGTGCTGATCTCAAGCTTAGATTTGCATCGCTAGTATAATTTAGACGTGGGAGAACAAATCCATCATGCCTTTTCCAAGGGACGTCCAGGAGACAAATCGCTCCAACTGCAAAGTCCATGGGGGATGGTGATGGTGGGAGGGTGGGGAGTAGTAGAACACGGCTTTGGCTGTACCAAGAGGCTTTAAGGCAGGAAAGGACTAGAGAAAGTGGTATGGCTTGTGCCATCTCTGGATCACTCCCGGCCACATCTGCTCTACTCTGTGGCCAAATGAGAAACATTTTCCTACCTATTTCCTTTCCTCTCTTCTCCGCCAGTAGGCAAACTGGGGGATAAAACTCAAATTTGCTGATGGATACAAAATGGTCCAAATCTGTCTGACATAGAACTGAACTCAAGATTGTGACCTGCAGACTGTAGGTGGAGCATTCTTTCTTAGCTAGGTTGAAGCTGGGTCTTTCCCGGTACAGTAGACAACAGTCAAAAATAAACTTCCTCAGCCATAAGAAGAAACAAAATTGAGCTATTTGCAATGAGGTGGATAGACCTAGAGTCTGTCATACAGAGTGAAGTCAGAAAGAGAAAGACAAATACCGTATGCTAACACATATATATGGAATTTAAGAAAAAAAAATGTCATGAAGAACGTAGGGGTAAGACAGGAATAAAGACACAGACCTACTAGAGAATGGACTTGAGGATATGGGGAGGGGGAAGGGTAAGCTGTGACAAAGCGAGAGAGAGGCATGGACATATATACACTACCAAACGTAAGGTAGATAGATAGTGGGAAGCAGCCGCAGAGCACAGGGAGATCAGCTCGGTGCTTTGTGACCGCCTGGAGAGGTGGGATAGGGAGGGTGGGAGGGAGGGAGACGCAAGAGGGAAGGGATGTGGGAACAGATGTATATGTATGACTGATTCACTTTGTTATAAAGCAGAAACTAACACACCATTGTGAAGCAATTATACTCCAATAAAGTTGTCAAAAAAAAAAAGAATAGATGGGAAATCCAAAAAATAAAAATAAACTTCCTTTCTGCAAGCCCTCAGGGACCCTAGGCAGGAAGAAGAGGAGTTGCTTCCTCAAGTGCTTCTAAAACTCTCTGCTTGATAAAGTTAATGACAACTCAAAGGCATTGTATTCTAGAACTGCGTTTGGATATTCACCAGGACAGTAATTAAAGGAGCAATATCTTTTCTCTTCCTTTTTTTTTCATGTAGGAAACCCAAGTCAGGTGTCGCCTTCCTAGGAAGACCTTCCCTGATCCTGCACCCCTCACCCTCCGCCACCCAGCCTCGGCTAGGTGTGCCACCCTGTCCTCCAAGTCACACCCTGCTCCGTCTTACCTCCGTCTTAGAGCCTACCATGCGGTGCTGTAATCACCTCTTACCTGCCATATTCCCCGCTAGAGTAAGGGTCCTCCCAGGCAGGGCAAGGTTTCACTCTTCGTCCATAACTTCCTAGAAGGTGAACTCGTATCTCCGAAAGTCACCCCGACCTGGGTTCAAGTCCTAGCTCTGTCGGTGACCTGCTGTGTGGTCCTGTGCTTGGAGCCCACTTTTGTCAGTGGTGCAGTGGAGAGAATGATACTGAGTTTGCAGAGTTGCGGTGAGAATTAAATGAGATACTGTATCTGAAGCACTTGCATTCTATGTGATTTATGGTAGGGGATTAGAAGCTTTTTTTAGTTGAATGAATCGATAATTCACCCTCACCGCTGCCTGGAGAAATAGGAGATTTGTAGAGCAGCAAAGCTCCCCCCTTGGGACTTGGTAAAATGGCTTCTACAGCCTGTTTGCTGTGCTTGCAAAGGAGCATACACAGTGCTTTCTCAAACTGTATTTGAAAATAGTTTACATCCAGTTATAAGACAGGTAAGGTCTGGAATGTCACCTCATAGTGACTATAGTTAAAAACACAGTACTGGGCTTCCCTGGTGGCACAGTGGTTGAGAGTCCACCCGCTGATGCAGGGGACGCGGGTTCGTGCCCCAGTCCAGGAAGATCCCACATGCCGCGGAGCGGCTGGGCCCGTGAGCCATGGCCGCTGAGCCTGCGCGTCCGGAGCCTGTGCTCCGCAACGGGAGAGACCACAACGGTGAGAGGCACGCATACCGCAAAAAAAAAACCCCAAACCCCCAAAAAAACCACAGTACTGTATACTTGAAAGTTGAGTAGATCTTAAAATTTCTTACCATATGCACAAAAAAGGGCGCCATGTGAGGTAACGGATGTGTTAACTAACCTTATTGGGATAATCATTTTGCAATATACACATGTATCAAGACATCGTGTTGAACATCTTGTGTCTATTACATAATGTTGCATGTTAATTGTATCTCAATAAAGCTGGAAAAAATTAAGAAAAACGAAAATAGCTTACTTTGAGGCTACTCTTGGGATATTTGAAATATTAATTTAAGAAAATAGAAGGGATTATATGAGAGACATAGTGAGTAAGAAAAGTAAATTCCTAAGAATCTGAACACCTAGGTTTAAATTCCGACTTTGACATTTTGTGAGTTTGGGGAAATCACACCCCATATTGGAGGCGCAGTTTCCACAGATGTTAAATGGAGTTGAGGATCATTAATTAGTTAACTAATTAATGAATGAATAATTATGTGAAGATATCTGGAGCATTTACTATGTGTAAGGAACCACACTGATTACTGGGGGATGGGGGATGCATTAATAAATCTAGATTACCCTGAATATTTTCTTCCAAATAATTAGATTCTGTAATTCTGTGACTTCTCTAGGTTGACATTGCAGTGGAATTCTGTAGCTCTTAGGAACAGTAGCTAATTTTATAGCAGATACACTCATTACTTGCCACTGAAGAATGTTTCTAGACTCTAATGTGAAGATATACATTAAATTGCTAAGAAATTATATTGTTAGTAACTCTTTCAGCTCTCCTCACGTGTGGAATTAAGGAAATAAAGTGTCTCTTTGATACAAGCATAGTAAGGCTTGTTACAAGCGTATCTGGAGGCCCTTCATTCTGAAGGTTTTGGTGAGCCATTGAGAGTCTGGTTAGGACCATGGCTGGAAGCTCTGCTGTAGAGCGATTCATTTGATAACTTACGCATTCACCCCCAAGTTTGGAGGGCGAGAGCCTGGTGAATATGCTAATAGCCTTATGCCAAGGATGAGTAAGGAGGAAACGCAGTGTGCATCAACCATCATAAAACCAGTAAGGAGACCCACCTTTGAGTTCCTTTTGCTGAGCTTGGTGTATCCAGAGAAGAGGGCAGCTTTGCTCTGAGGTCCCGGCTCTGTGTTTTCACAGTAGTAGAAGCTAGGTCTTTACCATTCATTATTGGACTTGAGATTCCAAAGAAAAGGACCATACCTCTAACCACACTTTCAGCATAAATGGAAATCATTTCACCCTTTAGATTCAGACTCAGTCGCCATGAGTTGAGCCCCTGCTCTGTGCTTGGGCAGAGCCTGACCAGACTGTGTCATCCCTTCCATTCTCTGGTCCTCAGTTTCGCTGTGTGTCAGTAGAAGATTTGGACTCCAGCTCTGACATTCCACATTTCCTCATGGGAACTGGGACTCAGGGTCCCTTAGGGACAGCTGGCTATTTCCAAACAACGGGAAAAAAACAGTTCTAGGTGGGGCAGCAAAGTCATCTTGGTTTTAGCTTCAATTCTCTGAGAAACTTTTGGAAAAATCACCTCCTCTTTCTGGGCCTCAGTTTCTATATGGTAAAGTAAGGTGTTTGCAAGATAATTTGACTTTCAGTGGTTTAGGGTCTGGAATATCTGAGAAGCTGCTGGAAAGGTTTCCAACTAGTCTGAAAGAAATAGCAGTCTCGCCAACTGCAATGGCCATTGCAACCCATCTTCAAACCGGTAGAAGGTCTTTCCTCTTTTCTCTGTGGATATTATGTTTGCGTACTGAAGGTTAAGTGGAGAAATAAGCAATAAGCAAGAATGTGAAGGCGGCTGGAGATGCTAGGTCCACAGTCTGATAACAATCTGTGACTGAAAATCGGAGACCAAGTCCTAAGGCAAAATCATCCAAAAATCTCCACAATCAGATAATCTGTCTTTATGACAGTTGAGTTTAAAGTCTCTCAATTGAGCACAGTCATCTGTGGGAGCGGGATGAACAGCAATCACCCTGCTTTCTGGGCTCTGGGAAGGATTTTGAGCCCGTCAGCAAACCATCTATCTGCTCCGCCTTCCTCATTCCTGAAAAGTGCATCTGCAAGAAAGCCCAGGGCTGAAGGCCAGGCGAGATGTGTTTGAAGCTTCCAGGTTCCTTTGCCCACTTAGGTGAGGATCAGCAAGTCCTATAAAGAGCTCCCCGTTCTTTCTGGGAGTAGCCATGCTTGAAGGAGCAAATGCTTTTTGAAGCTTGCAGAGGACCACATGTAAATGTCCTGCTGCAATGGACCTGCTGTGCACCCTCCCTGCATTGCTCTGGGAGAAAGGATGCTTGTCGCTGTCCAAGAGCCCTCTCAGGCCTTTAGGCAAACACAGGCCATTTGGAATTGCCACAGATGCATGGATTGTCATGGAGAATGTAGCCAGCTGCTAAGCGGGGTATGAGTCTTCCCTGCCTTTCACTTGGCCATTTACTCCGTTCATGAATGTTTTATTGGATGCTTACTATGTGACAAAAACTGCCCATCTCCACTCATTCCCCATCCCTTTTAGAATGTAAACTCCAGGAGAGCAAATATTTTGTCAGTCTTGTTTGTGGGTGAGTATCCAGTGTCTATAAAAATGCCTGGCACGTAGGAGACTGTTATACATATTTAGATGGACTGGTCTAGGGGCTGGAGATATTGAAATCAATCAAGGATTTCTCCCTCTCTTGCTGAGCTTGCCATAGGGTGAGGGAGTCAGTACAGGCAGATATTTATTGCAAGGTGGTCAGTTGTGGCATGGAGGTATGTGTGTGGGAAGGGTGAGAATTCTAGTCCTTCCAGGGATTTTTAGGCTTTCCCCAAGCACTGTGTTCAGTTCTGGACACCCTTCAGCAGGAGCAGCCTTGACCATTCAGAGCAGGTTCCGAGTCAGTGCCCTGTCTCTGGAGGGCTGCAGAAGGCACTGTGTCGAAGGCAGAGAAAGAACACCCAGGTGGGAGTGAGCCCTGCCTCAAACCTGACCAGCTGGTGAGCAGAGCAGGGTTGACAGTCCTGTCCAGCAGATAGAACCAGGGACTATTGCTGGCAGCATCCGGGAAGCGCCTCTTTTTTCAGTATAAGCGAGGTCTTTCTAGCAGTCAGATCTCTAAGGCAGCAAGTTACCTTTTACTGGAGTTTTGAGCAGCAGCTGGTGGTGTGGAAGGAGGGATTCACGCCCTCCAGAGGATGGAGCTTGATCAGAGATTGCAGACTTAGTTCCCTGCACACGCGTTCTATGCGGCGCTGCCCTGTTACTGCAGAGGGACCAGAGGCTGAAGGACAGGCCCACCCTCCAGCGTGTATTAGACTAAGATTTCATTTGAGCCAAAGAGTCTTCTGATTTTTTCCTTTTTAATTACTAAGCCAGCGTCCTTCCCAGTCCTAGGATGCACAATAAAGCTAACTTTAGTCTAGACCATGTTCGCATTTTACCTTGGCTTATAGAATGTTGACATAATCTTTGAAAGTGATTCTTAACCTTGTGGGCATGTTTGACCTACTTTAAATGTCACAGAAACTGTTTCCCAGGAAAATTCACGTATATCCTTAACAACAGAATGCTGTCTGTGGGAAGGCACTGAGAACCATTTTCCATGAAGCCCATTGAAGAATCTTTCTTCAACCTCTGGACCTCAGGGTAAGATTCCCTGGTTTAGTCTCATCCTAAACCTTGCAGATGGAGAGATGGAAACCAGGAGGCAGCATTGAGGGGTGGGGGGAGGAAAGTCCACAGAACCTGGAGTCAAAGTTTTTAATTCTGGGCTTCCCTGGTGGTGCAGTAGTTGAGAGTCCGCCTGCCGATGCAGGGGACACGGGTTCGTGCCCCGGTCTGGGAGGATCCCGCATGCCGCGGAGCGGCTGGGCCCGTGAGCCATGGCCGCTGAGCCTGTGCATCCGGAGCCTGTGCTCCACAACGGGAGAGGCCACAACAGTGAGAGGCCCGCGTACCGCCAAAAAAAAAAAAGGGGTGGTGGTGGCTAGAGGTGTTAGGGCAATGGTGAGCCCAGTGGGGTAGGTGTCACGATACCTGCCATTGACAGTGGAAGGCGAGACCTGGAAGGTTTGTCTAGAGACTGCTCTGCTTTCTCGGTTATGCCGAGCTGAGAAGCTTCCACTGAACAATTTCTTAATCTCTCCTTCACTCCAGTGGTTTGAGAAGTGATGATTGCCTGGAAAAGGGTCTCAGAGTTAATAGGGTAGCACATTTAAATGCTATGGACCTTAACTTCTTTGTTCATATAATGCAGATAAAATCACAATTGCATTGCTTACAGTTGTATTGAAACGTTAAAGACGGTTATTTGGGTGCAATTACTTGGTAATCTGAGTGTTAAGTGTGGGGATTGTCCTATCTTGTGTAGGGTGTGTGGCCAGGCGGTGGCCAGGGCAGCAGCATAGAGTCTGGTGTTCTTAATACTTTACATGTAAATCACAGTTGAGCTTCTAGAGGAATACCTTCCCATTCTTTCTCTGCATACTATTTATGTCAGATGTTGCATGGAGGATGCGAGATCTCATTTCGAGTGAAACTGATCAGGTTTCAGATTTCTGACACCCAGTAGCAGACCAAGTGTTGTGAAGTCATTTAATTTCTTTTAACCACAGTTTCCTCCTGGGCGTAAGATTCCCAGCTTCAAAGAGAAATGTCCTCCCCTCCCGGCCCCACGTATACCACGTGAACCCCCAGAGAAGGGGGCTTGCTCAGCCAACACCTCCATGCCTGTTTTTTTTTTTTTTAATAAATTTATTTATTTATTTTTGGCTGCGTTGGGTCTTCATTGCTGCATCCAGGCTTTCTCTAGTTGCGGCGAGCAGGGGCTACTCTTTGTTGCGGTGCACGGGCTTCTCATTGCGGTGGCTTCTCTTGTTGCGGAACATGGGCTCTAGGCGCACGGGCTCAGTAGTTGTGGCTCACGGGTTCAGTAGTTGTGGCTCGTGGCTCTAGAGTGCAGGCTCAGTAGTTGTGGTGCACGGGCTTAGTTGCTCTGTCGCATGTGGGATTTTCCTGGACCAGGGCTCGAACCCGTGTCCCCTGCATTGGCAGGTGGATTCTTAACCACTGTACCACCAGGGAAGTCCCCTGCCTGTTGTTTTGTTACCATTTCTGTCCTTTCTTTTTCTTTTTTTTTTTTTGTTTTTAGTGCTAAGCCTGCTCTGCAGTAGGGTTTGTCTATTGCTAGTAGCTTTTTCTCAGAAGTTAGTTTATGTGTTTCATAATATTTAATTATGGTTCTTTGCCCATAACATTAAGACTTATTTGCCGAGAGTCTCTTGGAATTGCATTCCTAGTTTCCCTGGAAGATATTCTCCCCAGCAGAACTCTCCTCCCTCATCTGCAGGGCTGCCCACACTCCTTGGACACTGGTTACGGCCCTGGCCTGTCAGTGCCCTGGGAATCCATTTCTCGTCAAAGATCAGCTCTTTCGTAGCAGGTTTCACTCAGGTACTGTCTTTTCTTCTTTCCTTGTCTCTCTCCAGCATGTCCCTCTCCGCCCACCCACTGCCCCAACCACAACTTTGCATCTGCCCCAAAGGTCTTGGTAAAGATGAGAGTAAAGAAAGAACGTGGACGCATTGGCCTTATCAGGTTGATGGCCAGTATTGCTGAGTCCTGGTGTGGTCTCAGGTGGCTTTAAGACGAGGTGAGCTGCTGTCTCCATCTTCCTCCTCCCTCACGTTTTGTGCGGAGGAATGGACCGATATTTCACCTGAGGCAGAGTCCTTCTTTGTCCTGCCCCACATATTGGCCCTTATAGGGAAGGTAGAGAAAACTGGCTTAGATATGAAGATACTCTAATCTCCAGTTCACTGATAAATCCAACCGTAATTGCAGTTTCTGTGTCTTTACTTCTCCATTCTCATTCCCCCAAAACTCAAGGATAAAAATATCCAAGTAAGATTGCGGTTGGCATTGGGTCAGTTTGTACCAGTGGAATTTTATTTATCTTTACAGGAAGAGTATAGAAAGCCTCAGCCTCTCACCTAAAAGATTCCATAATTCTGCTGTGGTTTTTCCTGCTCAGTGTTTATTTTGGTGAGAGTGTCTCACATTTATTTTTGGTGTAGTTTTGTATGTGCTGACTTACACATTATACATAGATTTTTAAAAATTTATTTTATTGAAGTATAGTTGATTTACAATGTTGTGTTAGTTTCTGCTGTACAGCAAAGTGATCCACCTATACATATACGTATATATTCTTTTTCATATTCTTTTCCATTATGGTTTATCACAGGATATTGAATAGAGCTCCCTGTGCTATGCAGTAGGACCTTGCTGTTTATCCACTCTCTATATAATGGTTTGCATCTGCTAGTCCCAAACTCCCAGTCCATCCCTCGTCCACATCCCCTC